>NW_028274820.1:49994077-50297107 GCF_037043125.1 Eumetopias jubatus | reverse complement strand
TTCCATGGATTGTGCCTTTGGTGTTATAGCTGAAAAGTCATTGTCAACCCAAAGTCATCCAGGTTTTCTCCTATGTTATCTTCTAGGAATCTTATAGTTTCGTGTTTTATATTTAGATATGTGATCCATTTTTAGTTAATTTTTGTGAAAAGTGTAAGATTTGTCTAGATTCAATTTTTTTTTTTTTTTGAGCATGGATATCCAGTTGTTCCAGCACCATTTTTTTTAAAGATTTTTTATTTATTTATTTGACAGAGACAGACACAGAGAGAGCACAAGCAGGGGGAGCAGCAGAGGGAGAGGGAGAAGCAGGCTCTTCGCTGAGCAGGGAGCCCAGATGTGGGGCTCGATCCCAGGACCCTGCGATCATGATCTGAGCCGAAGGCAGACACGAATGACTGAGCCACCCAAGCACCCCCCCACCTCTTTTTTTTTCCAGCACGACTTGTTGAAGAGATTAATTTATCTCCTTGTATTGCCTTTGTTCCTTTGTCAAAAATTAGTTAAGTGTATTTGTGCGGGTCTATTTCTGAGCCCTCTAGTTTCTTCTGTTGATCTATTTGTTTATTCTTTTGCCACTATCACACTGTCTTAAATCCTGTAGCTTTATAGTAAGTCTTAAATTGAGTAGTGTCAGTCCTCCAACTTTTTTCTCCTTCAAGATTGTGTTGGCTCTTCTGGGTCTCTTACCTCCCAATATAAACTTAAGAATTTGTGTATTGATAATCCACAAAATAACTTGCTGAATTTTGATTGGGATTGCATTGAATCTCTGGATCAAGTTGGGAAGAATTGACATCATAACAATATTGTATCTTTTTATCAATGACTATAGGATATCACTCCATTTGTATAGTTAGTTTCTATTTCATCAGAGCTTGTTTGTTTGTTTGTTTGTTTTTTAAGTAGGCCCCATACCCAACGTGGGGCTTGAACTTACCACCCTGAGTTTAAGAGTCTTATGCTCTACCAACTGAGGTAGAGGGCCCCAACCAGGTACCCCTCATTCATCAGAGCTTTATAGTTTTCCTCATGGAGATGTTGTACATTTTTTGTTAGTTTTATACCTAAGTATTTCATTTTTGGCGTGCTGATGTAAGTGGTATTGTGTTTTTAATTTCAGATTCCACTTGCTCATTATTAGTATATATGAAAGTGATTGATTCTTGTATATTGGCTTTTTATACTGCAACCTTGCTATAATTGCTTATTATTTCCAAGAGTGTTTTTGGTTGTTTCTTTGAGATTTTCTACATACCTGATTATGTCATCCACAAACAAAGTTTAATTTCCTATTTTACAATCTCTGTCCCTTTTACTTCCATACCTTTTCTTATCCCTTAGCTTGAACTTCCAGTATAATGTTGAAAAGGAGTGGTGAGAGGGGACATCCTTGTCTTGCATCTGATCTTAGTGGGGAAGCTTTGAGTTTCTCATCATTAATGATATTAGTGGTAGGTTTTTGTAGATATTACCAGTGTAAGAATGCTACCCTTTTATTCCTAGTTTACTCAGAGTTTTTATCATGAGTGGGTGATGGATTTTATGAATTTTTTAAATCTACTGATGGGATCATGTGATTTTTCTTTTTTAGTTTGTTGAGGTGATGGATTATATTATTTTTTAATGTTGAACCAGACTTGCACACCTGGAATAAATCCTACTTGGTTGTGGTGTATAATTCCTTTTATACATTGGTGGATTTGATTTGCTGATAATTTGTTCAGAATTTTTGCATCTATATTCATGAGAGATATTGGTCTGTAGTTTTAATGTCTTCCTCTGGTTTTGGTATTAGGGTAATGCTGGCCTCATAAGATGAGTTAGGAAGTACTCTCTCTACTTTTATCTTCTGAAAGAGATAGTGGAAGGTTGGTATAATTTCTTCCTTAAATTTTTGATAGAATTCACCAGTGAACCCATTAGTGCCTTTTGGTTTTGAGGAATTTAATTACTGATTCAATTTCTTTAGCAGATATTGGCCTATTCAGATGGTCTATTTCTTCTTGTGTGAGTTTTGGCATATTGTGTCTTTCATCTAGGTTTTCAAATTTGTTGCCGTAGAATTGACCATAGTATTACTTTATCCTTTTAATGTCCATAGGTCATGCCCCCTATTTCATTTCTTTTTTTTTTTAAGATTTTATTTATTTATTTGACAGAGATAGAGACAGCAAGAGAGGGAACACAAGCAGGGGGAGTGGGAGAGGGAGAAGCCAGGCTTCCCACCGAGCAGGGAGCCTGATGTGGGGCTCAATCCCAGGACCCCGGGATCATGACCCAAGCCAAAGGCAGACACTTAACCGACTGAGCCACCCATATGCCCCCCCTTTTTCATTTCTGACAATAATAATTTGTGTCTTCTCTCTTTTATTCTTAGTCTGGCTAGAGGCTTGTCAATTTTATTGAGCTTTTCAAAGAACCATCTTTTAGTTTCACTGATTTTTCCCTATTGACTTCCTCTTTACAATTTCATTGATTTCTGCTCTAATTCTTATTATTTCTTTCCTCCTTTTTACTTTGGATTTAATTTGCTCTTCATTTTCTAGTTTCCTAAGTTGGAAATTTAGATGATTAATCTTAGATGTTTCTTCTTTTCTAATATATGCATTCAATGCTATAGATTTTTATCTAAGCATTACTCTTGCTATATCTCACACATTTTGATAAGATGGGTCTTCATTTTTTCCTCAATATATTTTTATGATTTCTCTTGAGATTTCTTCTTTGACCCAAATGTTAAAGGTGTATTGTTTAATCTCCACGTATTTTGGGCTTTTCCAGTTATCTTTCTGTTACTGATTTCTAGTTTAATTCCATTGTGATCTAAGAGCATACAGTCTATGATTTCTGTCTTTTTAAATTTGTTAAGGTGTGCTTCATGACCCAGAATGTGGTCTATTTTGGTAGATGTTTCTTATGAGCTTGAGAAGAATGTGTATTCTGTTATTGGATGAAGCAGTTTGTAGATGTCAACTATATCCAGTTCATTGATGGTGCTGTTGAGTTCAGCTTTCTTTACTAATTTTCTGCCTGCTGGATCTTTCCATTTCTGACAGAAGGAAGCTACAGTCTCTAGCTATGATAGTGACTTCATCTATTTTTTTCCTTGCATCTATTAGTTTTTACCTCACGTAGCTTAATGCTCTGTTGTTAGGTGCTTATATATATTAACGATTATCATGTCTTCCTGAAGAATTGACCTCATAATCATTGTGTAATGCCGTTATTTATTCCTAAGTACTTTCTTTGCTCTGAAGTCTGCCTGTCTGAATTATAGCTATTCTTGCTACTTTTGATTGGTGTTACAGGTATATTTTTGTCTGTTCATTTAATCTATATTCATCTTTATATTAAAAGTGGTTTTCTGGTAGATAGCATAGACTTGGGTCTTATTTTTTGATCCACTCTGACAATCCCTGTCTTTTAATTGTTGCATTTAGACCATTGACATTCAAAGTGATTATTGATATAGTTGGATTAATATCTACTGTGTTGGATTAATATCTACTGTTTTCTATTTGTTGCCCCTGCTCTTTGCTTCTATTTCTGTCTGATTCTACAGTTTGTTAATTCTACTGGTTCTTCTTCATGGTGTTTGATTTCCTACATATTTGGTGACTTTTGAGTTTAAGCTCATATTTCTTAGTTGTTTATCTAGCATTTCCTTAAATCCTTGGTTTTGGATGGGCGTCCCTTGGAAAAGATATGAAATTTTTTCTACCAGTGGCTATACTTACTACTAATCTAAGACCACTTCAAAATAAATTCCTGCTTTAAGATTCTTCACATATTCCAGACAATATATCATTGGTTTGTAAAACTCATTGAGAACCTGTTTGTATTTATAAATTCTTAAGAAAGTTAACTTTTTTCCTCTGCCAGTACCAAGTTTCGAGATACATTTGTTTCTTTTACTATTCACAGAAAAGGTGTAGTTGGTGGTGAGAGATGGAGGTGTGGGGTGAGAGTAAGAACCTAAGAATTGTAGGAGACAGAGTGCATCTGTATACTAACCAAGAATATGGCACCATATCCTCTCCAGTTTATGTAGGAAAATCATCTATAAGGGTTTCCATGTTGGCTTGGCTCTAGGGTTTATTCATGTTGCCCATGATTGTGAAACTTTGAAAACAGGAGCTCAAGATTACCTGGGTTTGGCAAATATCTTCCAGGTAAAAATATTTTTCTTTTGCTTAGTTCTGTCACTATATTTTTAAGCCTCAAATAATCCTTAACTTTTTATAGCATACCCACACATTTAACTGATGCTATGTACAATGCATTTTTAGTTATTTTTAGGGCAGGTTATGGTTATGTTAGGGTATCTAGGCTGCCCAACTGCCAGAAAGAGAATTTGCCTCATCTTCTTTTTGTTATTTTGGTATATTTTCTAGTACACTACTCATTCTCCTTCCATTTCTTTAACTGCTATGAGTGTATTATTTGTTTTTGTTCTTGTTATTATTACTGTCATTTTAAGTGGTTACAACAGGAAAGGAAAGCAAATATGTGTGCTTGGTCAAATTCATTAAGTTACTAAAAAGCCAAATTTTAATCACTTTGAAAATGTTAATTTTCAAAATAGAAGGCAGCAAGAAATTTTTAAAAATTAATATGAATATTCTTCATTTTTCATTATTTTGAAAGTGGATTTTTAAAGTGGATTAATGAAAAAGTGTTTTGTATTGGACTGAATATATAAAAATTTAGTATATCACAGTTCTTATGCTAATATGATTAGATATTTTTAGACAGTTATATACTCAATTTGTTCTTTCAGTAAATTTAACAATCTTTTTTGAACATGAATTAATTGCCAAATGCCAGATAAAAATATTCACAAAAGTACATTACTTTTTCAAGAATGAGAATTTTTCTTTTGAAATGTATTTTAAGAATAATAATTCCTATTTTAGAATATTAGGCATATTTTAAATACTATTTGAGGCTACTTATATAACTGTAAATTTTTAAAATGCATTAAGTCATAATATCTGGATATAACTTGGAACTTTTTATTTTGCTGTTCTTTTAAAAGCACGGGCATGGCAGAAATTTCCAACCTCGGATCAGGACACATATATTAACATTTCATGGAGAAAGGGAGATTTGGATCATATTTAGGATATGCCAAATAGTAAAATAAATATACACTAGATAAGAATATTTCTCTGTGGTTTGGCCCACATAGACACATTCCCTGGCCAGTTGACAACTGGTCCCTCGGGAAGTGTAAACATAAAAAACAAAAACTGTGTATGTATGTACTTGGTATCATCTGCTCTAGAGTAGGTTTGGCTGTAGCTGTAGCAATAGCAGCTGTCGGAATTGGTAGTCTCCTAGGAGATAAGACTAGATGGAGAAATTAGGAAGTATTTATTTTGGACTGATATAAATCTTCAGTTGGCAAACATTTGCACAGATTCTGTGTTTGTGGTACCATAATCCATGGATCCCCTGTAGTTAAGTTTGCATTATTTGTCAAGGAGACATGTGTTATATTAGAGAGACAAGGAAGAAATAAGTCTTCAACGAAGTATTCCTTTATTAAATTAGTACTACAGTAACTCTGTATACTAACCAAGAATATGGCACCATATCCTCTGACTCCAGACTAAAATTCAGTAGACCTGACTCACTACTGAAATTTAAAGGTATTTCAAATTATAAAAATCCTTGAAAATCCAGCTGGCTAATATTTGAACATCTATTATCATCTGTTCCAGTTGTTGGCTATCTTAATGAATAGAATGAAGTTCCTGTGGAAAATTTTTCTCAACCAGCCGATAGCAGTAAAGATCCATTAGCAGAAATAAATGTTCCTGCCCATTCAATTTGATTGTTGTTGTATTTCAAGATATGAACTCAAAGCTAGGACTTTTGCTGTGGAGAAGATTCTATCACAAGTTTTTTTCCCTGGAAAGACATTATAAGATCAGTATGGAATCTTGCCAACGGTTTCTTGGTTACTTCTCATAGAAGCACTCAGAATTTTTAGTGAGTTATAGAAAGTAATTTATAACATACTACATTCATTATTACATTATTCATTATTACATTATTACGTTTTGAGTATTAACATCACTTGCAGGCTATCATGATTAGCTTCTTAACAATAAATTTAGGTGAGCAATTTGAAAATGTGATATGTGTATGACCATGCTAAAGCACTGACCATCTTACAGAATAATATAATTTCTTTATTACATTTAATATGAATGAACATTAGCTGTTGCCATCTATCTCCTACCATGAAATTTTGGTTGGCTTTACTTGCTCATGAAGTTACAGCCTAAGTGCATTCAATTTAAGATATGGGGAAAA
This sequence comes from Eumetopias jubatus, assembly GCF_037043125.1. Classification (NCBI taxonomy): domain Eukaryota; kingdom Metazoa; phylum Chordata; class Mammalia; order Carnivora; family Otariidae; genus Eumetopias; species Eumetopias jubatus. The sequence goes on along the minus strand of NW_028274820.1, from coordinate 50,290,780 downwards.
GAAGATAAAGTTTTACTGTTATAAAAATTTATTAGTATGAGGGTTTGCCCTGCTCTTGTTCTCAGCTCAGGTCTTGATCTCAGGGTTGTGAGTTCAAGCCTCGCACTGGGCTCCATGGTGGGCATGGAGCCTACTTAAAAATATATATATTAGCAGGAAGGAGTATGTCTTTTGATTTTAGTCTAAGCTAATGTCAAAATAATCTCTTTATATTTTACAAAGATGACATCAGAAACAGTGTTACAACACAACATTGCAATTAATAAAATTTTAAAAATTAATGGATTTAAGAGTAATCTACATTTTCTCTACATTATAACAAGCTCAGGGTTATCCTTATAATGTCTTATTTATTTATTTATTCACGCTGGTGTGCACGAGTGTGCGCAAGCAGGGGGTGGGTACAGAGGGAGAGAGATAATCTTAAGCAGATTTCTCACCCAGTAGGGGATTGATTTCACAACCCTGAGATCATGACCTGAGCCAAGATCAAGAGCTGGACACAACCGAGCCCACCCAAGTGCCCCTATCCTTTTTTATTTTTATTCCTCACCCTTTAAGAGCAAAAAGAAAGTTTGAGTTGAGTTAAACCTGATATATAGTGAATCATATTTAATCTTAGATATGCCCAGGGGAATGTTTTGTTTTAAATTACCTCATAGAATCTTGTATGTCCATTGATGTAGCAGTTATTATGTTTACTTTAATTTTTATTTTTACTTTTGTACATTTCCATAAACTGTAAGCTTCATGATGGCAAGACCATACTTATCTCGTTCACATCATATCCCTGGTATTTATCACAATGTGTCTCAGAATAAGTTCTCAATACATATTCACTGAACAGATAATAGATTTAACACATTACTTATTGGTTTAAGAAAAGGTTTAACATTTTTCTTTACTGTATAAATTCAGAATACTTCTCTCCCACAAAGAAGGCTAGGAAAAACAGAAAAATAATCAAGGGAAAATACAGGCATACATTATTCTTAAGCTTACAGCTACTTACATCCTCACCTACAAAATTTATTTTTATTTCTTTGGGCTCTGGGTGTGCTTACTCAACCTTATTTTTGTAGGTGAACTAGGCTGATTCTCATAGCTATGGATGGAGCTAAAATTAAGTAGGGATTGGAAGAACAGCAGAGAAGAACTGGATTTTTGCCACCAATCTTTATCCTTCACTAACCCTGTGGACCATTTTCCAAGACTGTGGTGATATAGGTCTCCTTAGAAATAACTAATGAGACAGAGGAACAAAGAATACAAGCCAAATGTCCTGTAAATCTAGAAGCAAAAGCCCTCTGATCCAAGCAGATGGTGTTATGACATCCTGTACCTGGCTTCATAAAATTCCCTAAGGTAATCTCATAATTCAGGCACAAGATACCTCTGAAAACATTTGTCAGTTGCTCAGCTTTTAAGAATGGCATTGTGTTAGATTTGCAGTGAGTGGCATTGAATATTGTAGTTTTGGTAAATGACCTAATTGTCAAGAGTAATATAACATAAATTATTTCAAGCAGATATTTTTCTTTACCTTTGTATCTTCTTAAACTTTCGCCAACAATAATAATTAAATTTGGAGACGTGTCTAACTGGGAGAGAATTCTCTCTCTCATAAGTCACTTCAATCACCTTCCTGTTGATGGGGCAAAAATACCCATTTCAAAAGTGAGAGTAGAAGGAAGTACAGCACAGTGAATGAAGAGCTGGCGTAGAAAGCTGAAGACTGAATTCTAGTCTTGGCTCTGTCACTTAGTATATATGTGATCCTGGCTGAGTTCTAAATACCTGTTCTGGTGCTCAATTTCCAAATTTGTATTTATGATTCTCCCTACCTGACCTACCTCATCAGAATTAAGGTAATGAATATGACATCTCATTTTGCTCTATGGTGCCATGCACATTTGAAATAGTACACTTATGTATCAAGGTTAAGTTTCAAAGAACTCAAGAATGGTGTCACTTAGAAACAGGTTTTGGAAAGATAACAGCGATGGAAAGAAAGAGAATGGTGGTTGGAAGGGAGAAAAAAGCACTTAGGATAGTAGCAAAATCAGAAGTCCTAGGTTGAAAATTTCAAATGGAAAAGAGAAGGATGAAAATGATAGAAACATGTAGACTTTTGTTTCTTGGTTCTTAAATGAAGTCTGGTACTTCTTGAGATTGTCAATCAGAGACTAACAGGCCTGGAACATCCTATCCTAAAAGGTTTTGATGGCTGACTTTTCTAGAATGGTAATCAATTGAAAATAATTTTTCCTGTGCCCCTGGCACAGTTTTGTCAAATTAGGTTGTAGCCAAGAAGAAAAACCAAATCATTTGAAGCATCTCAGATACTTGTTCATCATAGGCAACTTGGCTTTTCCACTTGAATGATACCTTCAAAGAGACAATGCCAAGTAATCCAAGTAATTGAATTGAGCTGACTTGTTAAGAGAAATAATACAATTTTTAAGGAAAATTGCTGAAAAAAAAGTATAGGTTTTTAATAAGGTCTTTTAACTAGGAAAACATGGGGTAATTCCTTAGAATGTCACATTGTTGTTTTTTTTTTAGAGACAAGTTGATCATGTACTTTTAACTTTATGATGTTATAGATGATATAAACTTAATCTAAGGCTATGTTGTAGCCTCAATTTTTAGAAGGAATTCTAAAGATGTATACTATATGTTGGCTAATTGAACTTAATGAAAAAAAGGAATTCTGATGAGTCTCCTTTTTCCTTTTATTTCCTTTCATTTTTTTCTTTGAATGGAGAAAGGAAATAGGAATTATTAAAAGCAAAGAGTGTCTCCCATTTATTCTCTTATCTATAAGATTATGAAAAACACAAACTTTCCTGGTAGGTCCCCAGTTAAATGGTTTTGTGGTATATCTTAAAGTGTTTTCCATATTAAAAGAGGGGGAGACGAACCAGGAGAGATGATGGACTCTGAAAAACAAACTGAGGTTTCTGGAGGGCAGGAGGGTGGGGGGATGGGTTAGCCTGGTGATGGGTATTGAGGAGGGCACATTCTGCGTGGAGCACTGGGTGTTATGAACAAACAATGAATCATGGAACAGTACACCAAAACAAATTATGTAATATATGGTGATTAACATAACAATAAAAAAATAAAAAAAAAAACTACCTATATTCTCAGAATTATGCCCTAGACATTCTTTGTGTTCCACAGGAGTAGCTAATATACCCAAGGAATAAAGAGTCCTTCAAGTGCTTCCTTTTTTAATTTCCACTTACTCTACTCCTCTGCTAGTGAAGCTATTTGGAGAAGTCTCAATAAATCAGTGCTTAACCATTGCCAGCCTTCGTATATTGTAGCAACCCCCAAAATTTAAAACTCTCAAGCTCTCAGTCAGTCGCTCAAACTCACATCAAAGAATTAGGTTACCCATTTTGTGGCTATTGAAAAATGATTACTTTTCTGGTTAATGCAAAAATTAAAGTGAGTCAAGTTTTTTTTTAAATTCTGAAGTAGCATGATTAAGAAAGCACAAGATAAAATATTTATTGTGGCTTTATTAGAATTGTTTCTTAAAATGTATTAATTTTAATTAATTAATTAATTAATTAATGTCCCCACAGTCAAATATTTATTTCACTTTCAAAAATGTGTATTAATCTGCATTGTAAAATATGACAAGGTTGGAGTAAGCTACCTAGAGACTTGTAAACCAAGGGTGTATCCACTGCATGGATAAGTTTTTATATCAGTTAAGAATTGTATTTTGATACCAGTGACAGACTGCTGAATAGAATAATTTAAATAGATATCATTTTATTTTTGTCAGTCAATGAAAAGTATGGAGACAGGCAGTTAAGGATATCTGTTCAGTAGCACAGAAGTGTCAGGGAATCTTGGATGGATTTCTAAGCCATCCACTCATGGTCACCAAATGGCTGCTGGACCTCAAGACTTTACAGCTAAGTTTTGGGAAAGAAAAAAAGAAGAGGGAAATGTAAAGTAAAGGGGTACCTGTTAGCTTAAAGAAACTTTTCCGAAAGTCTCATCCAATGCTTTCTTATGCCTTGCTTATAAGATATGCTTACACGTTAGACAATCCTCTAAGCAAATGAGTTTGAGAAATGTATTTTTAGCTGAGTGCATTGTCTGCTCCTATCCTCTCATACAAATGAAGGAGTAAAAACATGGATGTTATGCTGGTAGTGAAGAGTTACTGATACATATATGTTACAATTAAGGGCCCTCTTAGACTCTTCTTTTGAATTAATCATGAAAAGCAAAAGAGAAGAGACAAAACTTCATCCACTGACCATCTTTGTTATAGCAACCTGAGTTTCATTTCCTATTATTGTTGGGGCAGTAATTAGACTAAACTCTCCTTGGTGAGGCGGTATGGACAGGGTTGTACTGGGAAACTCTCATATAGGACAGACCCTTGGCATTTAACGTTTGAGATTTTCATTGTTGAAGAGCAACCTTGAGGATCCATCACATATAATACATCATATCAGCTTTAGCCTTCTTCACACCAAGAGGTATAAAGTTTTCTTACACCAAAAGGTGTATTAGTTTTCTAGGCCTGCCATGGCAAAATGCCACATACTAGGTGGCTTAAACAATAGAAATTTATTGTCTCACAAATCTGGAGCCTAGAAATCCAAGATACTGACAGGTTAGTTGTGAGAGACAGTTTGTTCTATGCCTCTCTTCTGGTGGTTTTCTGGCAATCTTTGGTTTTTCTTGGATTGTAGATGGATCAGCCTGATCTCAGCCTTTCTCTCTCCATGGTGTTCTGTCTTTAGCTTCATGGAGTATCTGTCTCTATCCAAATTTCCTCTTTTTATGAGGACACCGGGACACTTTTTATGAGGACACTGGATTGGGACCCTAATGACTTCACCTTAACTTGACTATGTCTGCGAAGACCCTATTTCCAAAAAAGATTGTGTTCTGAGATACTAGGGGTTGGGACATGAACATATCTTTTGAGGGGACATAATTCAAGCTATTACAGACTGTATGCAAATTAATTAGAAAATGAACCTGTGGCATCCACATTATGACATTTTTTTCTCTTCTTCCACTTTATCAGGAAATTTTAGACTGTAGGAGTATTTAAGAATTTTTTTTTTTTTTTTTTAGTGTATAGTACTGTTTTAACTTTTGGATTCTTTATTTTAACTTTAATTCCAGTATAATTAACATACAATGTTAAATTAGTTTCAGGTTACAATATAGTGATTCAACAGTTCTATATATTACTCAGTGCTCATCAAGATAAATATACTCATGGGGTGCCTGGTGGCTCAGTCAGTTAAGTGGCTGCCTTTGGCTCAGGTCATGATCTCATGTTCCTGGGATTGAGTCCCTCGTCGGGCTTCCTGCTCAGAATGGAGTCTGATTGTCCCTGCCCCTCCCCTGCTCGTGCTCGCTTTTCGCTCTCTCTCTCTCAAATAAATAAATCTTTCAAAAGAGGTAAGTATACTCATAATGGGGCATTTAAGAATTTTTAAGGGCCTACTTAATAGCATGCATTGGAAATACTGCTTTTAATACATTATCATGAAAATATATAATGTATCTGAGTCACAGTTGGATTGTTCTTGAATCTGAAATACAGATAGTTCACATTATGTCTGTTTAACCACTTTTCACTGCAACAGCTCATTTTTCTCAACACTTTTTTAGGAATAACAACTTTTTTTTTTTAATTTCAAAACACACTGAAAACAATACACTGAATCAACAATATAATTTCAGGAAAAGACACACCATTTACTTAACACGATAGTTTCTTCATTTTGTCACAGTCTTAACCTGTGGGTTGGATTGTGTCCAGTGGGTTGGATTGTGTCCACCAAAAAGATAGGCTCAGTTCTAAACTCCAGTACCTGTGAATATGAGCTCATTTGGAAATAGGTTCTTTGCCTGTGTAATCAGGTTATGAGGGGAATCATGATGGAGGATGAATGCTCATCCAATGACTAATAGCCTCAAAAGAAGAAGGAAATTTGTATACAGAGACAAAAGACTGTGTGAAGATGAGTAGAGATGGGAATGATGCATCTACGAGCCAAAGAATGCCAAGGATTGCCAACAATCACCAGAAGCTACAAGGGAGGCATGGAATAGATTCTCCCTTAGAGAATTCAGACAGCTTGCCAAGCGTTTTGGACTTGATTTTGGACTTTTGGCTTTCAGAACTATGAAAGAATAAACTTGTTTCAAGCCACCCAGCTTGTGATAATTTGTTATGGCAGCCCTAGGAAATTAATATATCCAGCATATCCCATTTTGATAACAAATGGCCTGTCTAAAGATAAGCTCCAACTGCCACCTCTTATCCAATCTTATCCAATTTCTTCCTTCCTTGGTGAGTAAAATAAACTTCATTACAATTTATATTCAAACTTTATTTAATGTTTACATTATTACTTATCTATATAAACTTGTTTTCTTTGTTCACAAGTACATATATATATACACATATACATATATATATGTGTGTGTATATATATTCCAGTCTATGAAAATTGATTATTTTGGATTGAGATAATATACTTCATAATTTCCTTGTAAAAAATAATGATTTTTTGTTTTCAGTTGATGACTTTTCACTTTAGGGCAAAGGTTTCAGGAGCAAAGAGAAAATTATTAAATAAGACATAGTCTTTACTATGATTTTGATTGTCACAGCATTAGTAAAGAAAAGTGTTTCCTACAAGGATGAAGTAAGTGGGTATGTTGGTTTCCCAGGACGAAAATACAGTAGTCCCCCCTTATCCACAGTTTTATTTTCTGCACTTTCAGTTACTCAAGGTCAACTGCAGTCCAGAAGCGCATGATCCTCCTCCTGAGCATACATAGCTTGACAAACGTCACTTAGCGCTAAGTCACAATGCCTACGTCATTCACCTCACTTATCACATAGGCCTATTATTACATCATCACAAGAAGAAGGGTGAGAACACTACAAGATATTTTGAGAGGGAGCACATTTGCATAACTTTTATTACAGTATATTGTTATAATTGTTCTGTTTTATTGTTGTTAATCTCTTACTGGGCCTAATTTATAAATTAAACTTTATCATAGGTATGTATGTATAGAAAAAGACAGTGTATGTGGGGTTTGGTCCTGTCCATGGTTTCAGGTGTCCACTGGGGGTCTTGGAATGTGTCCCCCATGGATAACGGGGACAACTGGGTTGTATTATTGGAAACAAGTATAGTTATTCATATAGTTTTAAAAAATACATGTAAATAGAGGAAGCGTGTGAATTTTTCGGGGAAAGAAAAAAGCAAAACAGGAAATGAGGGAAATGAGGGAAAAGGGAGCTGTGGAAAAAAACTGTTGGGAAGAGCAAAAGGAGAAGTACTTGAGTGTATTTTTTCCATCATTCTTGCTCTCTGACACTTTATTACTAGTCTTCAACTCTATTCATCAGATTTTTGTGCAATTTATCAGATTAATTCTTTAGACTTTGATTTTTAATTGATAATTTATCATTAAAATACAATTGTTATTTCCCCAACTATCCTTCAAGTGTTTGTTCAAATGTTACTTTGCCGAATAGTATCCTAACTACCCAGATTCTGTCCCCGGACAGTGCCTGTACTTTGGAGCTTCCTTATTCTGCTCCACCTGTTCATCTTTTCATGGCACTTATCACCTTGTAGCAAGATTTGTAATTTACTTATTTATTATCTTTGTTTTAGCCTGCTTTTTCCGCCTTCCCCAGAAATTCCTCGAATTTAGGCACTTTAGTCACTGATAAATCCCATGAATCAACGGCAGTCCCTGCATACCATAGGCGCTCAGTGGTTATTTTTTTTAAATGAATGAGTATATTTTCTTCAAAATTAATCATCTGTTGTGGTACTTTCAGGACTTCTTTTGTAATCATTCACCTTGTATTTTATATACATTTGTGATAGTTGCATATTGGACAAGGAGTTTGGTGACTTGTGTGTTCTCATTTTATCATTTCACCTGGAATTAGGTACATTTAAAGGGAAGTTGTTGTTGCCTGACCTATTGTTTGCCCCCTGAAATACGTCTGTAGCATAGTGTAGTAAGATGTTAACACATCTCAGTGAAACACATCTGCTCTGCTGTTGTCTCCATCTCCTGGTCTCTTCAAACTTTTAAAACTGTCACAGATTACTGGAAACATGACTGCATTTGAAATTAGTTCAATAAAACAGTAGTTGCAGATGCTCCATTAAGGATTTAAAAACAAAATTGTCAGCCAAAGAAAATGGCTTGTAAATGTCTGGCCATCACTCCAACCCTGCAGAAGTAAGTTTTCTGGCAATGAGGGAAGTGGGGCTCCCTGCTTGCTGACACATAAATGACTAAATTGGAGAGATTTCTTAGTCTGTCTGCTAACCAGTGGTGTGGATATGTAACTGGATGCTGGCATTACAGTGCAGTTGTAGGTAAAAATCCAGAAGGTGATGAAAGACAATCTACGGTAATAGAATTGGAAGAACTCAGGGGATTGGATTAACCAGGTACAGTCTTGCTGCTCCCTCTTTCTCAGTTGTATAAGCATTTTTCTACAATCTAGAAAGTATAGGGCGATGCTTTCCAATTTAATTGATGGCTTAGTCTGGCATAAGTGATTCCACATGGTGGTTGACAAATGGCTCTTGGGTTAGCCCCCTCCTTTTGTTGAAGAAATAGACAAATCAATCCAGCACAACTTTCTCTTTTCTCACTAGAACTATCACTTGCACATCAATTTATCTATTTTAGAGGAAATTTAAAATATTTCACAAACTGATGAAACCTCTTGTTCTTGGTTTTGGGAGAAATTGGAACACCATAAACAGAATGTTCTTATATTCTCAGTCATTGAGTTGATGGATGGTTAAAGGAAAAGCAACATCCTGGGTTTTTCAGAGGCATGTCTATGCTTAGATCAGATTATATGGTGACTTGCAGTGTTACTATACTAGTATCCCTTTACACAAGAAAAATTTCTTTTAAATAACAATATCAATTTGGGGTTGCTCAGGGATTTAATAGAAAGGTTTGGAATATGGCAGTGGTAATATATACTCAAAAGGTCAAAAATTCTCAGCTAGTGGCTAGTTCAATATGCTCATTCGTCACATTCCATTTTTGCTTATGTGAAATAAAGACATAGAACTGAATGTAAGTTACAGCACTGGACTGCACAATCAGGCTTAAAAAAAAGGTACCAAATCTCAACCTACTAATATCAGTTCACAGGATTAGTCTTGATAGACTCTTTGTTTAATAGGTATTTCTGATTGTGTTGTTACCAAAACTCACAGGCAGGAATATGCTGAATGACAAACAATGTTATTATCCTTCATGTATATGATACATTTCATCTAAAAATTGCCATATACTACATCATTAACCAGTTAATAATTTTATATAAAATATTGATTAAAATATTCTGGACTCACCAGGAATTAGACAAAGACAATTGAGCAGAAACAAATTTAAAGATTTCCTTATTGGGTAAGCTAGATTGGAGAGATGGCTTTTACAATATTCTTGGGGTAATGCACAGTTTAGGATTTACAGGCTGTAATCTTCAGACGAGGACAGCTGATGCTCATATACATCATTGAAACCAAGTGGTGAGATGATACACTGCATCCAAGGTACTTCTATGAGTGAGTAGGCTCTAGACTTTCTGGCTTGCTTCCTCAGTGCTGGAGGAGACACCACACATTCTTTGCAAGTTAAGTCCAAACCAGAACTGCACTAGATGTCCTGTCCTGCTTCTGTGTGGTCCTGGGTGACCCACTTTAGCTTGAAGAAGCTCTGGGAAATTTGGTACAGCTACCTCCAGTTTAAGGGCTACTTCTGGGTGGTCCTTAGTGGTTAAGAGAGATTGATTCTGGGACCATCATAAGAGATTCAGAGAAGTCCAAGAATCTGGGCCTGGACAAGATCCAACCTATTAAGAATGATGATTACTCCTGAGCATCTCAGTATATAATTTGGAAGAACTAGAGTAGTTCTGGTATGTCTAGATATAGAGATCACACCAAACATACATCACCAACTCTGCCTCTAACCTTAGTTAGCATCTTGCAAGGCCAAACTCAAGGCACCAGGTTTTCAGATTGAGCAATAACTGGGTTGTGCCACAGCAGGTGGTCAGAACTTTCTAGGAATTGCCTTATGGCTAGGGGGACACAAAGAAATTGGCTTTAATATACTTAAGTCCAATGGCTTCTCTAAATAATGTCAACTCTTAATTATATATACATTAATAAAGGGAACTGAGGTGTGGATAATATAAAAATCATTTCTATTTTAAGAGCATGTGCTTTGGAGACAACCAATCCTGGCTTTCAGTGCCCACTCTGCCATTTCCGTCTCTAAAAGAGACTGGCTGAGACTTGAGACATTATCATCCCCAAAGATAGTAGATACAGAAAGTATCAAATATTCAAAAAGTGTTCAGACATATTTGTATCTATTGATCTTTTGAGAAAAGTAACAATATTTCAAAGGTAAAAAAGAGTGCAATAGCAAAATCGTGGGGTTTGGGTTAGGAAAGTTTTGGGTTGACACTGAGTGACTATGAGTAATTTCTTACGGGCAACCCGAATCAGGGGTCTTCACATATAAATGAATTCAGTATTATATACTGTGTGGAATAGTTACATGGACTAGATGTTAAGTGCCTAGCAGAATGTCTGACACATTTTAGGTGCTAAATCAGTGCTAGCTTACATTTCCTCCATTTTCCACTTTATAGCCTTGCATAGCTACTTGGGCCCTCTGTTGGCAATAAAATATTGATCCTATAAGCTGGGGGTATGGATCAATCTGACAATTCTTTTTAACATCAAGAAAGAGCAAATGGAAGCTTTGTGCTCTTGGCATGGAATACACAGTATATAAGTCTAAGGCAAGAATCAGGAAACAGAAGACTACAAGAAGATTCTGCATCTCTTGTGACATGGGCAATATAGACTCCAGTGAGGGTTCTTGGTTTTTTCAACTCCTATGGACTGAGTCCTCAGCAGAGGTCTGGGAGCAGGCAGTCTTTTTGCTGGTACTTTGACAAGAATTTGACCATCTTCCAGCTGCCTCTCTCCTTGTCCAAGAGCCCAAACCATTGAGCTTTTCACTATTCAGGAGATTGACATCATAGGAAGTAAATCCCAAGGTTGCAACTGAGCTTTAGTTAGCAGTACAAGGAATAATATGGTTTCTTAGAGGACCAGCAGGCAAAGAGTAGAGCTTCTGGAGAAGAAGGGACCATTTAAATTCACACATTAGGAATAATAAAAACATTTCAGGACATTCACAATGAAGTGTCTGTATACACATGTATATACTTTTTATCTTGAATTACAGACATGATTTTAAAAATCCTGAGGGTGAGTGTAAGTCTCATTATGATGTGAAAAGCAGAAGAAATACCTGAGAGCATAGAAAAATCATATAAGTAGGTGAAATATGAAAGAAAAAATAAAAGACTTCAGGGAAAGTGGTGGAAATGATGAGAGGATATAGGGTCTTCCTAGGAAAACTAGATGACATCTTGTTTCTACATCTCAGTAGAAAAATCTGTGCTTGGGCTGTCCATAGAATTCTAGATTCATATTCTTCATTTGAAATTAATTCATTTGACATTCACCTTGAATGGGTAGCAATCATTTCAAACGTAACAGGTCCAAAACTGAACTTTTGATCCTCCCCTGGCCCAATTTTACTTGCATAGCTTTCTACATCTTTGTTAATGGAAACCCCATGTATCAAGTTGTTCAAATAAAAAAAAAAAATCTTGGGTTGCCTTTGACTCCTCTCGTTCTTTCACACCAGTATCTGATTGATCAACATATTTTGTCAGCTACACCTTTGCTGAATTTGTTCACATCTAACATATCCACTGGTGCCATTGTGTTGAGGATCATCATCATCTCTCGCTCATTCAGATGATTTCAGTAGTCTACCAACATGTCTCTCTTTCCCTCTTCTCAACACCCAAAGGAATCCCCTTAAAAGTAAGTTAGATCATGTCACTCCACCAAGAAACCCTTCAACAGCTTTCTACCTCACAAAGAACCAAAGTCCTGACCGTGGCCCATAGAGCCTTATGTGAGTTGCCGTTTCTGCCTATTCCCACCTTCTTACGCTGCCCATAACCTCATGGCCACACCTTATTATGACTCTTCACTCACTTTGTTTTAACCCCATCGGTCTCCTTATTTCTTAAACATGCCAGGTATTCTCCCTCCTGGAACTTTCTTCCATCGGGTGTCAACATGCCTTGCACCCTTCCCTCCATTAACCTATTTAAAATCGCAGACCTTCTTTGCTTTGTGTCTCCATAACAATTATCAGCATCTAACATAATACCTATTTTACATATTTACCTTGCTTGCTTCCTATCTCTTATTCTACTTACCCCCAGAAGTAAAACTTCATTACTGCAGGAATTTATTGTCTGATTTGTTCACTGTTGCATCCTCACGAATGACAGCAGAACCTGTTACATCATGTTGGTTGAAATTACTGATTGTGGTAGAAGTAGTCAATGCCTGATGGATCATTTCTACCGTGGTGCTCTGGAAGTTAGTCCTGCAGGTCCACGGGAAGCCTGCTCTACTGCCTTGCCAAAATTTGGTAAGTGCTAACAGTTGTCCTCACCCCTTACTAAGTTGATCTTGAGTCCCTTCTTTACTCTTTTACCCACAGTAGGCCCTAACTGGGGGACTGATTTTTGATCACTGAATGTGAATAGATCTTCTGATTGAGCTCTATTTGGAGACTCAAGGTAATAAGAGACTTGCTTATTATTCACAAGCAACCAGTGTTTTAAAATATCAAACTAGAAATATCATGGAAAAACTTGTTAAAACTGTTTGGACCTTAGAGATCACCCTTTTGGTAACTATTGAACTATACTGAAAGTCAAGTGAGATTTGAGAAGCAAGCCTGATTAAGATGAAAGGAGCAAAATATAGAAGAATGGGAATGAGATATGAAACATTACTGGGAGTATGATTAAAATAGTAGTAAAATAATAAAGCATTTCTACAGTTTTGTGGCAACAAATCTGAAAACCTTAGAGACAACAAAGATGCCTCTAACAAAATTTAAAATTCTAAAATGATCTCAAGAGAAGGTAAAAGACTTAAGCCAATAAAAAGTGATTGAGGAGTTTAAAAATTTGCCATTAATAAAAGCCACTGGAAGCACAGATTTTCACAACGAGTGCTATCAAATCTTTGAAAACAAAACAAAACAGATAATCCCCATGTTATTTAATCTAGTACAATTCACTGGAAAAATCCTTAATATAGAACCTCATGAAATTAGCGAAAAAACCAAGTGTGGCCTAATCTTACATAGAAATGCAGATGCAAAAATCTTTATGAGATATTTTTAATATCTAAAAATGCTTCAATGTAATTATGCCAATTTATAAAAAATCACAGTCTTATTGTAATATCAATACATCTTGAAAAAATATATATAAATTAGGAATTAAGTAGGAATAAAATATGTATATAAATTAAGTAGGAATAAAAACTACACAATATGACAAAATAACTTCCTTCAAACCAAAACTATCATTCTAAATTATAAAACTCTCATTACAAATAATATAAAAAATGAGATGAAATTTCTACTACTATCACCGTTTTACAATAGAATGAGTTAAAAAAATTGAAGTCAGTATAAACCCTGGAAAATACTTTTTTTCCTAATGAAAATATTGTATGCCTCGAAATCTCAAGGTTCTAATTAAAATCAAAATCAAGGAAAAATTTGAATAAGATAATTTGTTAAGATAGAAACAAGGTAAATATGTGAAGATCAACAGATTTTATCTATATTTTCTGTAGACAAATGACAATACAAATTGAATATTTATAATATTCTTACAGATTATTTTAGGAGGAAAACATCAGATCTATATAAAAATACCTATGAACCTTATTGAAGGACATAAAACAGTATTGGACTATGGAAAAATGTGATCTTAGATGGGAAGAATTAATATAGTAAAAATGCCAATTCTTTGAAATATACTATAAATTTGAACCGCTTCTAAATAGAACTTCATCAAGGTTGATTTTAGAATTCGATACAATGACATGAAAGTTTGCTTGGAAAAATATGTCTACAAACAGCCAAGAAAAGTTTCATATAGAAGAATGAGAAGCTGGGAAACTTGCTTTACACATTATTCATCAGACTATAAAGTCACTATAATCAAATCAATATGGTGTTAGTCATATGGAGCCATAAAAAAATAGAGAATCTAGAAAATAGATGTCTGTATGTGCAAGTTTTATATATGGCACATTCAGTGGGAAAATAATTACTTATTTTATAAATGGGGCTACCAATTAGCTCTTTACCCAGAAGGAAACTAAGTTGGGCCCATTCTCACTGTATGGGCTGATCAATACTATAGCAGCTAGACATAGGTGCTATTTAAATATAAATTTAAATTTAAATTTGTTTCTCAGCTACATTAGTCACGTTTTAAAATGCAGCCAGTGTCTCTTATTGGGCAGTGCAGATTATAGAAATTTTCCATCTTTGTAAAATGTTATATTGGACAGCACAGATCTCCTCTTTCTCTTTCCTTGTGCATATATTTACTATATAATATTTAACATTTATACATATATAAATATGAACTAAAATATGTATATAGGTATATATGTGAATATGTACACTTAAATGTTACCAATGCATTTAAAATTTAAATATGAAACACTTAGAAGAAAATCATCAAGGCTACATAGGCAATATAGGAGTTGAGGGGAAACTTAATAACATGACCAGAAAGCCAGAAAAAAATCAAATAAAAAGAGATGTATTTGACATAAAAAAATTTTAACTTTTGCATATGCCTAGATACCAGTATCAGTTGGGGTTCTTGATTGAAAGCAATAGCATCTATTTTATTTTTTAATTTTTTAAAAATTTTTATTATGTTTGTCACCATACAATACATCATTAGTTTTTGATGTAGTTTTGATCCATGCTTCATTGTTTTCACGTAACACGCAGTGCTCCATGCAGTACGTGCCCTCCTTAATACTCATCACCGGGCTAACCCATCCCCCCCCAAAACCCTCAGTTTGTTTCTCAAAGTCCATCGTCTCTCATGGTTCATCTCCCCCTCCAATTTCCCCCCCTTCATTTTTCCCTTCCTTCTCCTAGTGTCCTCCCTGCTATTCCTTATGTTCCACAAATAAGTGAAACCATATGATAATTGACTTTCTCTGCTTGACTTATTTCACTTAGCATAATCTCCTCCAGTCCCATCCATGTTGGTGTAAAAGTTGGGTATTCATCTTTTCTGATGGCTGAGGAATATTCCTTTGTATATATGGACCACATCTTCTTTATCCATTCGTCTGTTGAAGGGCATCTCGGCTCTTTCCACAGTTTGGAGCAATAGCATCTATTTTAGGTATATGTAGCAGAAAAAACAATTTGGAAGACCGCTATGCTCACTGCTAGATCACCAATGCTGCACAGAGAGCTTTCTCTGTGGAAGAGAAAACACGTAAACCTCATTGAGAGACTACTTTTAAGAAGATACCATTGCTACCTCCTTAGGACATCGATACTACAGCTACTGTCTCAACTTGATTATTTCCAAGTTGAAGTTAAGCGCACGTGAACCTGATAGGAAGAGGCTGGGGCCTATTCTCTTGTTCTAGCTGCAAGGGAGCATATGAAGACACGTTTCTAGTTTAGGGGACAGGACTCATAAGTGAGAAGTTCTCACCTAGAGAAAAGGTGTTCACTATTTCCTGAAGGAACCACAAGCATGACAAATGTCCACCACACTAACATAAAGTCAGCAGACAAATGATCAAATGGCAGGGGGACGATTGCAACCCAGATGAAGATGAATGTTTAATGGTTCTATAATACAGAAAAAGTCCCTACAAATTGTAAAGAAAAAGACAAACTACCTGATAAATAAAAACACGTCAAGGATATGAAGAGGGAATTCACAGCAGAGTAAATTCAAATTTCCTCTACTAAAAATAACAATTGGCACTTCATTGAGCAGACTGACAAAACTTAAAATTTTTAATAAACCTGTTGGGCAGTGGAATATAATATATAATAAACCTGCTGGTGGGCTGTGCTACTGGAATATAAATTATTCCCACCTTTTTAGAAGGCAATTTAACAATGTAAAATTTAAAATAACCATAGTCTTAGAAGCAACCCCATTCCTTAGAAGTAAAAGCACCTCCATATAAAAATATATATACAAGGATGCTTATTTTCCTTTTTTGTGGAGGCAAAAGACTGAAACTGAATGGACATCACTTAAAAAAATACATGATATATTTACACTAAGAGCTATTAAAAAAGCATTTACAAGGAATGAGAAAAATCTATGTTATTTCTCTTGGAGTTATTTTGGCAATGAGTTGTTGAGTGAGAAAGAAGAGTAAGATGCAGAGAACCAAACAGAACAACATACAAAACACACTGAGAAACTGAAGACATTGAGTTTTTTTTTAAAAGATTTATTTATTTATTTTGAGAGAGTGAGAATGAGAGAGAGAAAGTACATGAGAGTGGGGAGGGTTAGAGGGAGAAGCAGGCTCTTCGCTGAGCAGGGAGCCCAATGCGGGACTCGATTCTGGGACTCCAGGGTCATGACCTGAGCTGAAGGCAGTCGCTTAACCAACTGAGCCACCCAGGCGCCCGACATTGAGTTTTTTTAACAAGACTCACAATGGGTTATGGACGTGAAAGAGGGTAAATTGATGCAGAAGGAGAAGAGGAACAGAGACTTGGGGAGACAAAAACAAATCAAGAGTTGCAAGTTAAAAACATGATGAGGAGTACTGGGTGTTATACACAACTAATGAATCGTTGAACACTACATCAAAAGCAAATGATGTACTATATGTTGGCTAACTGAACATAATAAAAATAATAATAAAAAAAATAGCCAAAACTCTTATTATGGAAAACTGCTTACATGAGTTATATGTATACCTATTTCAAGAGAAATTATAAAGGAGTTTAGGTTTCTAAACTTGAGACATGTCTAAAATAGGTGAAACAATATTTCATGATATTACAAAGTAATATATAAAGAATGATTCCATTAAAAAGTAAGTAAATAAATGTGTGTGTGTGTGTTTGTGCCAGCAAGACGACAGGACACACCTATTGATACTGGTTTCCTCAGAAAGGATAGAATCAGAGAGCAAAGAGTGATTGTACTCATTATAGTAATCCTAATTTTGAAATTCAAAACATTTTTAATTAAAATTATATGTTAACATCCTGTAATGTATTATAAAGGAAATAAACTCTATTTGATTCAGAGAATAATTGGAAAATATCAAGTAAGACAGGGTGGTTTGGGATAGCCTTGCTGAGGAGAGTAAGCTGAGACCTGAAGGATAACAATAAGCTGTATTGTGGAGGG
The DNA here is from genome assembly GCF_037043125.1 of Eumetopias jubatus. Classification (NCBI taxonomy): domain Eukaryota; kingdom Metazoa; phylum Chordata; class Mammalia; order Carnivora; family Otariidae; genus Eumetopias; species Eumetopias jubatus. Next base: position 50,273,364 of record NW_028274820.1, on the reverse strand, counting down.
CTGGACAAAAATGTTTTCAGCTGAGTCCACAGGCCTGATAGCTTGTTTGAAGGGCAGAAAGCCAGGGCACCTGCTGTGTTGGGAGCATGTGGGTGGGTTGTGTGAGTTAAGGTTAGAGAGGCAGGGCCTTGTAGACCACTGCTAATAAAAGTTTGGTTTGTAGACCACTTCTTGTCAGCAAGTAAGTACTTAAAACCTTTGTAGCAACTTCACATTGCTGAGGCTCCAACATGTGATTATCAGGTATTTTCAGACTTGCTAGGTGCCTATCATGTTGCAAATTGCTACTGGTCATGTGCAGCAGGACCACATGTCAGTCCATGATGGATTAGAAAAAAGCAAAAACAAAAACAAACTCATCCTCTCCACAGGTAGTTAGAGAAGCACTGTTGTAAACCCTGGAGAGATGTTTTGTTGCTATTCTTAGAGTATTGGGAGACCACTGAAATTTTTAAAATGAAATGAGCCTTTAGGGGAGTCTGAGGGACTCAGTTAAGCGGCCAACTCTTGATTTTTGGCTCAGGTCATGATCTCTGAGTCCTGGGATCAAGCCCTGCGTTCCACTGTGTGCTCAGCAGGAAGTCTGAGGATTCTCTCGCTCCCTCTGCCCCTCCCCCTGCTCACCTGTGCATGCGCTCGCGCTCTCTCTAAAATAAATAAATCTTAATAAATGAGACTTCATATATGTTTTACAAAAAATAAAATCCCGAGTTTAAAACTGGATTTATCCCAGCTTTCAGTGTGCAGAGTGGATTGGAAAGGATCAAGGGTTAAAAAGAGGAGAGTAGTTAAGAGACTTGTGGTGGTGCAGGTAGGAGATGATGCTTCCCGGACTGGGTGGTGGCAGTCGTATAGGGGAATGGAAGAGAAAAAGTCATGAGGAACCATACATGACTTCTGATTTCTTTTCTTTTGCCTTAGGAACCGTACGTTATGATAACATCTGTGGAGATAAGGGATAATAAGAGAAGAAGAATTTGAAGGTAAAAGTCAAGAGTTCTGTTTCAAGTAGTTTTAAATTTGAAGTGTATGTTACAAACCAAGTGAACTTACAGTTCATCAGAGACATCTGGAATTACATGACATGGTTTGGGGCTTTATAGCATGTAGATATAGGGTGAACATGGTCCTGGTTTGTCCAGGACTGTGCCCATTGCAGTATTGAAAACCCCAAGTCATGGGTACCCTCTTAGTCGTTGGCAGACTGGGGCAGTGTTTAGCCCTGTATAGATTATCCATGTGATTGGATAAGAGCACCCTAGAAGATCACACTCAAGGACTGAATCAGGCAAATCCTAGGAGGGAAGAGAATCTTAGAAGGTTAGAACTAGTGAGGTAGATAGGTGGAAAACAGAAAAGTGTCAAAAGGGAAGAGAGGATGTCAAGCAAATAATGCTGATAAATGCCAAGTAAGAAGAGGACAGAATAGTAGATTTGGCAAGATGGTGGCCACAAATGACCTTAACAAAAAAAGATTTTTAAGAGTGATGGGGGGAAAAACTACAGTATTTTGAGTTAAAGAAACCAGCATGACAGAATGGCAGAAAACAGGATTAGCAGATGCTAAAAAAAAAATCATTCCAATAGCTTTGCAATGAAGGGGAATAGAGGAATGGGCAGTACTTAAAAGAGGCTGGAGAGAGTATAAAGGGTTATGATTCAGTGTTAGGAAGTGAATCTCCTACAAGAGCGCTGGGGGTTTGCCAGCATTGAGTATCCATATGAAAATTTTAGCAAACATTTAAAGTGTTCTTTTTTCTTCCTAGTTGGTGATCTACAATTACATTCAGCCTCTCAGAAGCTGGCATGAAAAGTTTTAAAATGGACTCAACTAGTGTATGCGCTTTTCCAGGGGAGGATGCTAGAGAAAACAAAAGGCAAGCAATAATTAAAAGGGAATAATTTCAACTAGAAAATATGGACTCAAGGCCAGGTGAAAGAGGGAACAGGACACAGAAATAGAGGGTGAAAAGCAGAGTCAATGTTTTAGATATTTCACTGAAGTTGAAGAATGCAAGCTGAAACAACAGCAGGTGGCAACCAGAGAAAAGAGTGATTGATTTTAAGATTTCACGTGCAGTGAGTTACTGCTGGTGCAGTGTCAACATCACAGGCTGGGAAGGGGGTGGAAGCACAGGTGATTAGAGGTGAGGAAGGGAAGGATCTGTCAGGCAGGTGAAATGGTTCATCCACATGAATTCTGAAGTCACCAATAATGATGGCATGAATAGGAATGGAGAAGAGGAAGAGAATGAGTCCAAAACAAATTTGAAGGAGTGATTGAGTCAATACATGAGAATAAGAAGGTGTAGGGGGTGATTTTGTCTGATGGTGTAAGCTTCAAACAGGAGGGAGTCATGCACACCAAACTCCTTTCCCTTCTGGTCCTGTGGTATATGGGGTATGATAGAAAAAGCACTTTGCTTTAGACTGTTGCAAGGAAAGTGATGTCATCAGGACTTAGGAAGTTAAAGATAATATTCACAGAAGAGTTCGAAGGGTTAAGGGAATCTCAGGATGACATACTGACTTCATAATTTGCAGGACCCAGTACAAAATGGACATGTAGCAAATCATGTCCAAAAATCAGTTAGAATGTCACGATGGTGACAAATGAACATTACATCAAATGTGAGCCCTTGTAAGTGTGGGGTCCTGTGTGACTGTACAGGTCGCATGCCTGTGAAGCTGCCACCACAGTTTTTGGGGTTTCACGCGGCTAGGAAAAAGATTTGGGAGGGAAGGCAGAATTTGGTCAGATTAGGAGATATATTAAATTTCTTTGTTTGAAACTGCTCTGTGCCTAAATCCTTAAACATTATTATCATTTAATGCTTCTAATAGATGAGGTGAGTATTATTTCCTCATTTTACAGATAAGGAACGTGAAGCACTGGAAATTCAAGTTATTTGCCCAAGGTCACAGTAAGTGGAAGCCTGGTTTTAGATCTGTGTTTCTAACTAGCAAGCTCTGTAGCTTATCAGTGGATCTAGAGATAATAGATGGTTTGGGAGGCTTAGACTTTGGGTTGACCAAAGTGAACAGGAGCGCAAGATGTGATAGGATTAGTCCTCATTAAGTCCTTAGAGAAGGAAGAAGAATCAGCTACATAGTTTTTTGTTTGGTTTTTCTTTAAACTATATTGAGGTACAACTGACATGTAATATTTTAGGGTATTAAAGTATACATTGTGATGATTTGACATACATTGTGAAAGGTTCCTCCGTTCTGGTTTGTTAATATATCCATCACTTCACATATTTATCTTTTTGTTTGGTTGGTTGTTTTCTGGTGAGAACATTTAAGTTCTACTCAGCAAAATTTCACTATACAATACAGTAGTATCAGCTATAGTCACCATGTTTTACATTAGATCCTTAGACCTCATGTGTCCCAAGAAAAGAAAATAGGATATCACAGAGGCATCCGCACAAAGAGATACACTCTTCGCAACGCTATTCACAAGAGTCAAGATATGGAAATAAGTGTCCACCTGTGAATAGATAAAGATGAGGTATATATTTTTTAAATGGTTATACAATAGAGTATTATTCAGCTATGGGAAAGAAGGAAATCCTGCCATTTGCGATAACATGGATGGATCTTGAAGCATTATGTGAAGAAAAGTAATCCATAGAGAGAAAGACAAATAGTGCTAGATATCACATATACATGGAATCTTAAAAAAAAAAAAGTCAAACTCACAGAAACAAAAAGTAGAAAAGTGATAGCCAGGAGCTGGAGGGTGGGGGAGATAGGGAGAGATTGGTAAAAGGGTATAAACTGTCAACTCTAAGGTGAATAAGGTCCAAGGAGCTAAAGTAAAACATGGTGACTATAGCTGGTAACACTGCAAGGTACAGTTTCGATTCCCTAACATGTAAGTATTCTCAGTTACCTCTCATGTTCTACTTTTAAAGAAGAAAGATACTTTCTTGGAAATGTGCTTTTCAAACAAAGTGTCATAAGCAGAAATAATTTGGTTAAATTATTTGATGAAAGTTTGAGAAACAAAATCGGGTAAATGAAATCATTACTGACAGAGGTGGCACAAAAGGAAAAGAAAGTCCTCACATATGGATGAATTTTTACAAACTGAAAAAATATTTATGTCCCTTAGGAAAATTTGTGATCTAATTTCTTAGCTCTCTGGTTTGCTTTGGCCCTTTACATAAGAACCCAATAATCCTACCAGGTACTGCTTGGTTTGTAGGCAGAATTATTTCATTTATGACTAAATCTCAGTTTATTCTTTGTCTCCAGACTCTTTGACACTGCTCTGTGTGTGAGGGATTGGGGGAGGAAAAGATGCAATTAATTTCAGTCCAACTGATTATTTACCAATGCTTTTTGAAGAAAGATACAGCTGGTTGCATGATTTATTGGCCTATGTAATCTATGCACTTATTGAAATATGAATTGATTAATGTTCTCTGTCTAAACTTTGCTTTTGTTTTAATAGGCCAATTATAAATACAAGTTTGGGTCTGTTTGATATAATCCAAGGTGGAAAACAAAGAACAACTAAGGAGTAGGCCTCCTAATGTTTTTAATGCATTCCCTGAAGTCTACCATTTCCTTTCCAGTTCTGTATTTGAGATGAGTGCATCTGTTCACACACTTGTATATGTGACACCTTGTAAAGGCCCAGCTAGATTAAAAATGAAGGAAATATACTCAGCCTCTTCCATTTTCAGCATTAATGAAACAAGGAATCTTCAATTATGTTTCTTAGTTAATAAAGTTGTAGATAAATTTTCAGAATTAGAATATAACAAAATATAATGCTACTATATGAACTATGTCTATCACTATTTTGATATCATCCTTATGGAATTTAAGTTTTATTTTAACTTATATTTAATTGTTGTTATGGACTCAGTTGTGCTCCCTTCAAAATTCATACGTTGAAGCCCTAACCCCAATGTGACCATGTAGGCAGATAGGGTCTTTAAAGAGGAAATTGAGGTTAAATGAAGTCACAAGCATGAGGTCCTAATCTGAAAGGACTGGTGTGCTTAGGAGAAGAGGAAGGGATACCAGGGCTGTCCGTGCACAGAGGAAAGGCCCACGTGAGAACATAGTGAGAAGGCCAAGCAGAGAGGCCTCAGGAGAGGTCAGCTCTGCCAGCACCTTGATCATGAGCTTCCAGCCTTCAGAACTGTGAGAAAATCAACTTGTGTTGTCTAAGCCTCCCAGTCTGCGGTATTTTGTTATGACAACCCTAGCAAACTAATGCAGTCTGAAATGGTTTTATCATTAGCACTTAGTGTGAAAAATAATTTACATCCATCTTTTTTTTTAGAACTAGCTTATGTGATTTTGCATAAATGTCAAATGGAGACTAAAAAAATTCTATTTGAATGAAAATAGACATGATTTCCTTACTCTGAATTTAACATGTTACTTTACATTAAAGCGGTAAAGATTTTCACCTTCACAAATAATTTTAATCTTTTCACAAATGTTGATTTGATATTATCTAGAAAATATAGAAGAATAAGAGAAAAAGTAAAACATGATTTCTTATCCTACTATGTAAACATAATTACTAAAAATATTTTGATATATCAATAATTCCAGTAAAAAAATAGTCTAGGGATTAACTATATACTGTTTCTCAAATTTAAAATTGAATACATGGCTATTTCTGTGTCATTAAATATACTTTATTTGTACACACACACATTTTTTTGAGACTATGGCATCAAATTTTATTGCATGAATTTAGCGTAATTAATTTAATCTATTCTTACTGGATAATCAGATTTTCGAATATTATTTATGATAAATAGGACAGATATGATAAATTTACTCTGACAGTTTCAGAAATTAACATATAAATGTTCTCAGCTGTCTCTCTTCTTCTAAAGCCTGTTTTCTACCTTCTAAAGAGGAAGGATACTTTACTGCTTAGGCAGTTGCCGGTACTGGTATTTGCTGTGTTGATCCAGGAAATCAATGAAGTAGAGCACTGTGTATGTCTAGGAGGCTACATTAACTCAGGTGAGGAGGATACATACAAGAAAAGGAAAGAATATTGAGCCAAAAAGATGGAAAAAAGAGGTGATAGAGAAGAAATGGCCAGCACTCAGTTGGAGAGTTTTAATAGGGAATCGGAGTTACGGGGAGCAGGGGTCAAGTTGTGATGAAGATTTTAGGGAAGATAAATGGGAGTAGAGGATTTTTAGAACTTCTGCGGTGTAGTATGACTAGAATTACCCATTCAGAAGTCCTTTTGAGAAATAGTAAAATTTACTATGTACTACATCGTACACCTGAAACTAATATACATTGTATGTCAACTATACTTTAATAATGAATAGTTTTAAAAAGTCCTTTTGAGAAATAGTAAAAAATTAGTTTTAAGTAGTTTTTGAATATTTGCAGATTTGGAATATGTTTTCTTTAAAATTAAAAAAACAAAATGTTAAAAACTACTTCATTTGCAGTAGAGTAGAGATGTACATATTTGCAGTCCAGTTCTTGAATGCACCATAATTTATTACTAACATGCTTGATAAAACGAATGTGCATGGGCACCTGGGTGGCTCAGTCAGCTAAGCATCCAATTCTTGGTTTCAGCTCAGGTCATGCTCTCAGGGTTAAGAAATCAAGCCACGTGTCGGACTCTGTGCTCAGTGAGGAGTCTGCTTGAGATTCTCTCTCCCTCTCTTTCTGCCCCTCCCCCCTGTTCGCACATACTCTCTCTCCCTTTCTCTCTCTCTCTCTCTCAAATAAATAAATCCTAAGAAAAAAGAAGGTACACAATTTAAAAGTTTTAATCTATATTTTCAAATTCCAACAAATTATCTTTTATCTCCACCAGCACTATTTAAAATGCTTGTTTCTTGTTTTCTTAGCACTTCTTTGACTTTGCCGTTCTGATAGCGAGCTCAAATTATTTAATATGTATTTGTATTAAATGTGTATGGGTATTTTCTCCTATTATCTCTCTCTCTCTCAATATTGTGAATTATAGGGCTATAAAATTGCTTTTTATTTAAGATTGGAGAATATGTCTATTTTCCAATATTTACTTTGTAAGATTTTAGAACAGTATTTTCACTAGTAAGTGAAATGCAAAGCTTATATGTTACATAGAAAATGTATTTCAGGTTATGGTGCAGATATAACATTTTCTAAAATGACAAAAATGTATAGTTAGAACTCTCACATGATATTTTTCTTCTTATCATTTTTCTATGAATATGGATTATTTCTCTCAGGAGGGCTGACTTTCAGATCCATTCTTACTAAGTGCAATATTTGTTAAAAAAATCTTTTAGATTTTGCCTGACAGGTTCTAAAACTCTATCTAGTTTCAGAGAAAATTGATGAATAAAACTCATTTCCACTTTACTTTTTTTTATCTCTTCTGTAATTTGCATATAAAATTCCCTACCTCCAACTTACGCCTTAAGCTTCCACCTATGCTCTTGATCTAATTACTTTTTCTGTGTTTCTTATTTCAAGTATTAAAATCTATCGACCAACAAATCACTCACGATAAGAACTTGGGAAACATATTTGACACGCTTATCTTCTGTCTTTCCCATGTGAAATCCTAGTGATTTTATTTCTGAGTATATTCAGTGTGTTTATTTTTCCTGTTCATGACAAATAGTGCTTAGTATATGTCTTTATTATCTCATCATGAGATCCTTTTCCATAAAATTTTTAAATGTATCTTTATTATCTCTTAACTTCCAAACTCTATAATCTGGTATACAAAGCTCTCCTTTATCAATCCCAGACTCCTCTGCCCGTTTCTTCTTCCATCTCTCCATTCCTTGAATTTTGTACTGAGTTGTTTGTTCCGTAAAATTCAACATACTTTTTATCTCTGTTCTTTTCAGAAGGTGTTTTCTTAGAAGTGAAGTGTATTTCATTCCTTTTCTTTGATTTCCTTAACTTTGGTTTTCTTTTAAGAATTAGCATACCTTCCTTCTGAGAGCTTATGTGGTATGGGTGGGTGCTCAAACTGTATATTTTTTTATGATGCTTTTCCTCACAATCTATATCATGATGAAGATCTTGGCTCATTTCCTGCTTCGTCAGTGATTAAAAGTAGCTTGACATATGAACTATCTTATTTTCTTTATTTTCATAATATGTCATCTTAAAGGAGATAGATATCCTCAATAAGTGATTTTTGAATTGAACTGAATGCCACATCTTTATTTCTCATCTATTATATATAAGAACTGGGCAGCTCTAATTAAAACAAAAAAGCTTTAAACCACAATTTCAAGAAATTTTTACTATTCTTTTTTATAACAATAAAGAACAGGGAATCTTTAATTCTTAGCTTCAGATATATATTTTTTTTTTCAGTGAAAAGAGATCTATTTTGTAGGTGTCGTTGGTCAGATAAAAGTTCATATTTAAATCCAGAATTTTTTTCAAATTTTGATTTGAATTTTGTTAACTTTATTTAAAAAACCCTATTTTATAGACAATGCCCTGCCTTCAAATAGCAGCACAGCATTATCCAATAGAGAGGAGAAAAAAGAAGAGACAGCTAAAATATGGAGAGAAAAAATAGGAGGCCAAAGGGAAAATAGACAATAGGCTTTGGAATTCACTGCTCTTGATTAAATGTGCTATAAGTTTACTGGTTCCAGATAACAGAGTGAATTTACACTCCACCTCTGGATTTCACATAGCCTTTCCAATGCTTTATTTTGTGGATGGAGGGGACCCTTCTGAAAACATCTTAAAGTAGAGCCATATCATGTGAGATGATGAGGATCTCAACTAACTCAGTCTTCCTCGACAATTCTAAACTAAGAGTTCTCTTATACCTAAAATTCATAATTCTTTTTCACTTCAATTATTAAATGTATGTACACATACATACTGCAATTCATTGTATTCTGTTTTTTATTTGTCATAATCTTGTTTTTCTGGCTTAATTGTGAATTCCTAAAAGATAAAATGTAGAACTTATACCGTGTTTTTTTTTTTAAATATCATGCATGTAATACATTGGTTATACTCTAGATATCTACCTGATAATTTTTATTTAATTTTTTTCTCAATGAATATTAAGTCAGTAAGCCATTATCGTATTGGTAATATATATATACCTCAGGAGTTCTCTCCTATCTCACCAAGTTGGTAAAACAGCTAGAAAGAGCTAATGAGAGGTTTTTCTCTCACTTGTGTAATTTATGGCACCACAGGACTAGAGGGTGAATGGAAGGAAAAAAGAGAAAAAAAGCATCTTTCCTCCCTTACATTTGGGAAATTTTATGCTTCTGAACCCCAGCTTCCTTGCATGCAGGGACTGTGACTCATTAATATTTTATCCCTGGTGCTTGGTGCTCAGTAGGTGCTTAAGACACATTTGAATGAGTTAATGAAGGAGAAAAATCTCGGTCACTGACTGTTAAGGAACATCTCAACAATATAATAAAATGAACAGAATCTGGAGTAGGAATTCAATCAACACAGGCAGGGACAAACAAAGTTTTTGATTAGTTAGAAATAGAAACAGCTGCCCTTTCGTGGAGTCGAGTTTGGTTCGATCTGAGGAAGTTTCAGATCACATCTACCTCTTGATTTTGGATCTTGACAAAGTGACAAAGGAGTGGCCTTCAATGTTGCAATAGAGGAAAGGATCTCTTCACCATTTCTTTTTAGTATAGTTCTTTATTTCCTTATCTTCTTCCTGCTTATAAATATTTCCTAGCAAGAAGGAGCGTAATCAGCATAATCTCTCAATGTCCTAACTGGACATAACGTTGACCATTATAATACCAACCAAAATTATTTCTAGGTCATTTTCAAAGCACTCTGAGATGAAGTCGACCTAGCAGCTTTAGCTGTTGCAAACAGTTGTGGTATGATATATTTGCACATATATAACCACTGAGCTGAGCCTCTTGGCTGGGAGAAACATAGACAACAGTATGGTGTTTAAGTCGAGGCACATTGTGAATAAATACCTAATGCTAACATTAATACTGTGCCAAAATCAGAAATGGACATGACATTCTTTCTCTTACTGCTGAGTAAAGGAAGGTGCAAAGAAATGCTTTCCTGGGCTGGGCCTATCACTTTGAAATTTAGACCTACTCATCCAATGTAGGAAGAGGGAATGCTGAAATTTACAAAGGATATTCCTTAAAATAAAGGAAATGTAGTTTTTAATGTCCAGAAGCCAGAGAATTCAGCTAGGCCTCTCACTTGTTTTTCAAGTTTTGCTTAAATTGGCTTACAGATTTATCTACAATGCATTGCACATGGATATTTTTGTCACCGCATATTTTACAACAGCTGTGATCCTGATGGGGATTTAGTTAACCAAAGGCCCCTCTGCATGCAAGCGGTCACCAGGCAGCTAATGGATTGAGGGCCGAACGACAATAAAGTGAGCAGAGCCATGCAGCTGTGGACCAAATGTAGGATAATAACTAGCAGTTGGCCATTACGGGGTTAACTGCTGGTGTTCTGTTAAGTGTAAAAAAATGTTGATGTCCTGCTTAAAAACACAGCCAAAATCTGAACATTTTCATTGGGTCAAAGTAAAAATTGCCTCTGCTTCCTTTTAAACTGGTGATTATTTTTAGGACACCAATCTTGTCGGAGTGTCTAACACATATATTGTTATAATTACATATTTTTTGATAATTATGTTGTACTTTTCCAATATGCTTTTAATCTAAATAAGGATCCTTGCAGAATATCAGCTTCTTAGTCTCTGGGGTTTCAGCCACCAGTGCCTGTGCCTTTATAATTTCCAGACTTGTTACATTTACTCTGGGAAGAATTTTTACCTACATTTGTTGAGTTAAAGAGCCATCCATTCTGTTGCTTTAAACAAATGAAATTGTATCACTGTAGTGTCAGTCCAAACATGTGTAATTAACATGGAAAATATGTCTGAGCCATATTGGTCAAGATAGATGACTTCCTTACATGACTTATAAACAGTAAGAGGCATAAAGCCAGGATGTCAAAACCAAGTTGTGTATCACAAAGGTTTATCTGGGAGGACTTTCAAATTACAAAGGAAAAAGAAAGAATCAGCCTGCCATACTTTCTTAACGAGGAGAGCAACTTCCTGCTATCTGTATAAAAATAAGCCTTCTGTCCTTCTTTTCGACATATGTTACTCACACTGCAAAGGTCAAAACAGACATTTTATTCTTCTGGAAATGTTCATCAAACAATATAATGGTACATGTCACTATGTTCAAATTATTCTGGCTAGAAAAAGGTCTCTAATCTCCTTTTAAACTTTAATGGTGACTGTGCATAGAATTCTCTTTGGAATTCTTAGATTAGTGGCATAGGCTCTAAAAGAAAGAGTCTAACTCTGTGTCCTATGTGTTTTTCTGAGTCTGCTGAAAACCACTAGCTCTGACCTTTTTCTAGGGTTGTTTTCTTAGGTAACGATCCAATAATACTCCTGGCTAAGTAGGAGACTTGTAGCCCATAGGAACTTATCTGTTCCTTTGCTGGGTAAAATGAACTCATCCTGAGTATACCTGAAGATGCTTTGTATCTTCAAGTATATCCCAATCCTGGTTTTATGTCATCAGGGATATCAGTTAAAAACTTAAAATTAGGTGTGCCAAGAACCTCTGAGGAAATCCTGTCTGTGAGTGAATCACATCCAAGGAGGTTTAGTTATTGAGGCACCATGGATAGGTAACTCAGGACAAGGAAAATGGAGTTAGCTGTAGCCCTACAGCAAACCTCCCATTTCAGGCAGTATAATGAATTGTCACTCTAGAGGTTAGTGGATTTACTTATTAAAAATAACGTCATTAGAAATTCTTCCTTTGAAGATAATCCCCTGGTTCCATTCTGGTGCTACCCTAAGGAGGTTCTTGACCACTTGGTTCATGAAAGCTTGCAGTAAATGAACTAAACCCATCTATCCTCTCATCGTGAAGGTCTTAAGATAGGTAATTCATTCTGTAATTGTCAAGGAGCTTGGGCTCTGAGTGATGTTTGCACACATGAGAGGGAGGAAGAGGGAAAGAGTGAGAGAAAGAGATATTTAGGAATGTTGGCTGCACTGTTTCCAAAGTAAAACTAATGATCCTATCTCCTGAGGTTGCCTGAAACAGGGTGCCCGTGAAACAAGACTGCTGTAGAGGTCACTTTCACTGTGGATCGTAGGAGGCTTTTAGATGGAATTTTGGTATTTGTCAAGGAAGGGGGGTTACTGTGGTGCCACCTAGATATACTCATGGACAGGAAAGACAAACATACTGATATACTCATGGGTTCCCCAGGAATTCAACAAAACCAGGAAGGCTTAACTTGTCCTTGGGAATGTGGTAAAACAATGAAAGCAGAAACGTATCTCCACTGCTCTTTCTTGGCTTTAGTCACAGGTCAGCCTTCTAGAAAACCTTCCCTATACTTCTTACCCTCCATTCCACAGCCCTGATGAGATCTGACAAGATTAGTAGGCTAGAGTTGAAAAAAAATCATAGAAAAGGGCCACATTCTTTTCCGTCTTTATCCTTCTGGTTACCTCAGTAGGTTTCAAGGACAGATACCTTTATGCCAGGCACCATTCCTCAATCACATTCAAGTGAAAGCCCGTCTTTAGGATGTTGATTGCTGCGCCTTACATGAGAATGGGCTAGTGTCCCCAGAGTCTTAGAGTCAGATGGCCAAGCCCCAGCAGCTGGGTAGTTTCACCCTAGTTTTCTAAGCTTAGCTCAACGCTGACTATTGTAGCTTAACAGTACTCACTTTTATCTGGATTGAAGACCTAACAGAAGAGTGGAAAATGTATCAGTCATCCTTTGGAAGGGAAAGTAAAGAACTTGACACAAGAGGAAGAAGGTTTCTGTCCTCTAACCATAAACCCAGTTTTATTTTTTGAGGCACAACCTGATGTAAGCAATTACCAGCAAATCAGTAAGTAAGTATCAAGAGATTTATTATTGATTTTTTAAAAGTTGAAGATATAAGGAAGTAAATTACCATAAGATATATTCTCAGCCAAAGTTAACTGGGGGCTGTGTTATATAAACATGGTGTATACCCAGGGGCCTATGGTCACCTATGCATATTTCAAGGGATGAATCTGTCATTCAGACTAGATTCAACCTCTTGTAAAGTACTGGACATTGGAAGTTGGTAGCTGCAGCAACCACAGCATATGCTATAAGCATTTCAACTATTAAAGTATCTGACGCTTGGCAGGTGTGTACAAGAATGACAACTCTTGGCGAGTTCATCTTATCCTTGCACACAAATAATAAAGAGAAAGGAATACTTTCAGTCTGGCAGAAATAAGCAACAGGTGCCAAAGGCCCTGTGATGTAGTTTAACAGGACGGAGTATATTAAACAGTGTGAAATAAGCAAACATAATTATAACATGCTATAATGAAAATGATGGCTCCTGCTTAATTCTGGTCTAGACTGGTTCAAAGATCCCAGGGCCAACACACCTTAGGAGGGATTACACCCTTTAAAAATAACAGAATGCATAAAATATTTAATAGTGTACCCTCTAATAGTAAAAGTCCTTCAGGGATTCTAAAGTTTAAGGGCTATTTTTTCAGACGTGGAACTTTAAGGGTTATCCCATATGTTCAGGGCTGTAGAGCCTCCAGTATGTCCTTATCTAGAATCTTTTAATCTAAGGAACTCAGTCCAGTAACAATTTTAGTCTCATCTTTTATTTATTTTGGCTCTGGAAAGTGATTATTTGGTACATCGAAACTGCTATTCACCATGCATTTAAGATTTCTAATGTCAAGAGCAGTTATCCTTGAGTAAATCCTGTTCTAGAAGCTAATGACCCTCCTATGCCCCAAAGTTTATACAAAATTGTATCCCTGTCGTATCTTTTGTGTTTAGTTCTTTGTTTGAGATGTAACTAGGAATGCATTAGAGCAGTCTTGGTAATTGTAGCAGCATTGATTAAAATATCTAGGCTCTGGAGCCAGATCTACCAGATTCAGGATTCTGTTTCTAATTCCTGCATATGTGGGTTTGACTGGATTAATTAAATTCCCCAAGCCTGTTTCTTTTTTTCTGTAAAGCGAAAATAATAAAAATATTTACTTCATAGGCTCTTTTGAGGGTTAATTTATTTATTTACCTTAATAAAATGTCACATTGTGATTATTTGAAAGTGCTAGCCAAAAAAAAAAAAAAAATAGAAAGTGTTAGCCACTTTTATTTCTATTTTCTAAACTGGATTCCACTGAAAATAAAAGAGTGGTGGCAACAGTTGGTGAGACAGATCTTTTGATTTTCAGACTTCCCTAGGTGCAATTTCTAGGATAAACCTTCCTTGTCACGATCTGGGGCTTGGCTACTCAAAGTGTGTTCCTTAGACCAGTAGCCTCAGCATGGCCTGGAGGCTTGTAAGAAATGCACAATCTTGGGTCCCACCCCAAATCTACTGATTCAAAATCCGTATTTTAATGAGATACCAAGTAATTTATGTGTACTTTAAAATTTGAAAAGCGTTGGTCTATCCATCTAAGTCCCTTACATATACTTTCATATTTCCTGATCTTACCTCTAATAATGTCTGTCATTATATCATATATTTTTGTTAGGCCAAATACTTGCTTTTTGAATTCCTGGATCACTATATAAGTCCTTCAGAGTAAGTAATACTTCACTGATGCACATTATTTTAATGTTTTTTTAATATACACTAGGACCCAAATAACCAATATCAATGCTACCCCTTCTCCCTCTCTTACGCTGAAACACCTTACTATTCTCATTATCTGAGTGCTAGATTTTGACTTGTGTGTTTCTAGAGAAATTACTAAAATCAATTTTTTTATCTCCCTTTTCTGATTTTGAAGTTGAAATAATATCTCTGTTGGTTTTTATGGGAGAAATGTAAGAGAGGTATGGATCATTACATGCTTCTATAAATTATTTTCCTTTTGTTTTTACTAAATCATTGATAAATTTACTTGTACCTTGAAGAAAATTTTTAGTTAAGAAAAACACTTCAAGGGGCTCCTGGGTGGCTCAGTTGGCGAAGCATCTGCCTTAGGCTCAGCTCAGGATCCCAGGGCCCTGGGATGGAGCTGCACAGGGCTCCCTGCTCAGCAGCTCAGCAGGGAGCCTGCTTCTTCCTCTTCCTCTGCCCATGCCCACTCCCTGGACCCCAGCTCAGGTTTCTCTCTCACTGTCAGATAAATAAATAAAATCTTAAAAAAAAAAAGGAATACACTTTAAGACAAACTTTGGTCATGTTCAGTAGAAGACAAATACATTAAAATAAATTGAAATCAATTCAAATTAATCATTTAAAAGAACAGGTAAATATTTGCCAAAAAAAAGGATGATTGCAAGTTTCTCCTAAATTTACATTTCTTTCCTCTTTTAAGTAACACTTTAGAGTTACGTATTGTATTTTTTTTCTGACTTTAAGACTATGCTGATTTCAATCAGTATGTCCATACTGATTTTTTTCACTTGCAATATGAATGCTATCTCATAACAAAGACAGCTTGAGAATGTGTGTTAACAAAATCAAACACTACAAATGAATTTTACAGTACTCTGCACTGCTCATTCTCACCTCATGAATCCAGAAGTGTCTATGAATTTGAAAGATTGCTGTTGGTAGATGATCTCATCTTCCATACTTACATAGTCTCTGGTTACGTTTTTTTCTCCAGTAAATGGTTCCCTATACTTGGAGCTGCAGTACCAAACTTTCTAGACAGGCCTAAATTATTGCTACCTCTCCCCTTCTATTTTTTTTTTTATTTATTTTTTATACTGTATGACAAACTAAGACATTGAGTGATGGATGGTGCTCAGGGACAGTGACTATTGTGTTTCCTCATACTTGGGGTATTTTATATGTCTCACATAACACATTGTATGATACTGGAGATCAAACAAGAGGACTTTAAAAATTTCATTTGTAGGAGGGAAGCTTTGGTTTTGTAAAGGCAGCTGCAAATTTGACTTTAATTGCTAACTGAAAGGAATGGTTGCAATATGTAGCCAGACAAAATATGAAAAATATAGGAAGGTCAAAGTAGTAAAGTATACATTTCCTTTTACATAGAGCATAGACTCATTCACTGAGCTGACGTTCCTGCAATAAATTCTCACTTTCATGAAAAAAAAATTTTTTTCCGCTTTGAAAAAAAGGAAGATGACTGTGTCATGCCAGCCATAATACCTAACCCATGTTAATGGGGAGGGCAACACAGCAAAAACCTTTCTCCTACCTGGTTAATTTGTAATTTATAGGCTCTAAACTATCTATCAACTAAATTCCTTTCTCCCTTCTTTCCTTCTATTCCCCCCACCCAAGTAATCTTAAAACTTCTCTCAAGAGGAATATCAGTTTTGTTTTGTTTTTTCTCACTGTTCATGTGGTACATGCTCTCTGTAAGTTCTTTATTTTTACCCTAAAGATAGAAGCTGTCTTTTTGCTCTAAGACAGACTGGATGCAAATTTAAAAAAATGTTTCAAAACAGCTAATAGTACTAAAACTCTATAATTTCTTTTCTTTAAAACTCTAAAATTTCTAATTTTTTTTCTAGAATTAAGTCTTGACATTATATTGGAACTGAAATGCTCAAGTTAAAACAAGGAAGGAAATGAACATTTATTGAGTGTCTATTATGTGCCAGAAATTTTCTGTACCTGATCTCTTAATCCTCATGACAACATTGTGTAGGACCTGTTTTTCTCTAATTTGCTGTTTAACAACTGAAATTCGGACATTTAGTAGCTTGCCTAATCACATATAACTACTAAGTCTGTATGACTCCAAAGTGTTCTTTCTCACTTTACACCACTACCCTCATTCTCAATTTTGCAAATGAGACACCTGAGCTATAAAGAGACTAAGGGGTGAATTCATGTCTGAGTTTGGATTGGACAATGGGTCCTCTGACTCAGTCCGTCCCACTCTGCCCCTGGGAATACAAAGATGGGGAAAATACCTGTGAAATTGGCCCTAAGATTAAAATTCACATTAACCAATCTGTAAGAAAATTTACCATGTTTGTCTTGGAGGAATGGAATATATTAAGTTACTTTCTGTTACTAAAAATAAAATGTTGTGTGATTCCTTGTGTTTCTATCTTTTCCTTTCTTCAATGCCATGAGATGTTCTGACCCCAGAGATGATGACTGCTATCCTTGGAATTTTGTATGCGATTGTAGGCAAGAGAGCTTCCTCTGTCTCCGTGGAGCAACTGGAGTATAGGTCAGATTATGCCAGGCCAAACTCCACGAATCTATAGCATGAATTTTCTATTGTCCAACTATTAGGGCAGCCTGTCCTATTAAATTTATGCAACAGTTCAGAGAGTGAGCCTTATCTTATTCATATTTCTCTACTTTCTCCCTCCCAGCTCCGTAATTGGCTCATGG
This sequence comes from Eumetopias jubatus, assembly GCF_037043125.1. Classification (NCBI taxonomy): domain Eukaryota; kingdom Metazoa; phylum Chordata; class Mammalia; order Carnivora; family Otariidae; genus Eumetopias; species Eumetopias jubatus. The sequence goes on along the minus strand of NW_028274820.1, from coordinate 50,256,006 downwards.
TAGAGACTTGCATTGCAATGAATATTTTTGCATATTTATGCAAAAATGATGCCTCTTTTTCCTTTCCTCAGAGTTTACATAGAACAAGCACTCCACAGACGCTAAACAGATAGAGATAGATGTTTTACATAGCTATTACTATATTTACAGATGAAAACACAAAATTTGAGAGCTGAGAGTTAGATTGTGAGTAAAAGATTGAAAATAAAGTAAGTTTCAATATTATATTAACTTCTTATATCCTTTGTTTCTGGAGATTTGGTAAACACACATGCATGCACACATGCACGCAGCAAATTCTGAACGTCTTTCGACCCCAGGAATCCTGCCTCAGAAGTATGAAGAAAAGGGGCAATGCATTCTATACTCCCAGGCTAGCTTGAACTACCCACTATACCTCAAATATACCTTGTGTTTTCACTTCTCGGCACTTCTTTATAAGATGTTCCCTCTAATATAAATCTCCTCTCTTCCTCTTCTTCCACCAGTCATGTTTCCACCCACCTTTCAACATTGGCTTTAAAATCTTTTGTAGCACTTACCACTTACTATACTAAATGTGGAATATTTTTATATCCTTTTATCTTCTTTATAGGCTAAAGAATTGTTTGCATATATCACAAAATATATTTATTTAATTTTTTTTCACTTGGTTTCTTGGACATCATGCTTTCTCAATTCCACCCCCCCCCCACCTCAATGGCCATTTCTTTTTAGCTTTGGGGGTTATGGGTTTTGTTTGTTTGTTTGTTTGTTTGATTGGTTGTTTGGTTTTTGGCTTTGGCTCATTGGTCTGGACTCTTAACAGAACACCAACAGTTAACCTTGCAATGGCTAAGTGCTAGTTATTTATCCTACATTTGGTCCACAGCTGCATGGCTCTGCTCACTTTATTGTCATTTCAGCCCTCAACCCATTAGCTGCCTATGGTTCCGTATATGTATGAATCATCTGATGACACACAAATATATATGTCCAGCCTGTACCTCTACCCTCAACTCCAGACGGTTGTCTCTACCTTCATGAGAATCATCTTTGCTTGGCAAAGATCTTTTCCTTGGCGTCTCAAATGTAATGTGTCCAAAACAGAAATCCCAATTTGCTGCTCCCCCAAATCTGCTTTACCCCCATCTTCCCTTCATTAGCAGATGCTAACTAATATCTTAGAATCATCATTGATTCATCTCTTTCTCAATGCATTCATCCAACCTTTCAACAAATTCTGCTCATTTTATCTTCAAAATATATTCATAATCTGACCCTTCTCACCATTCCATGTCTATGACCCTCATCCAAGCCATAATCATCTCTCATCTGAGGTACTCAGTGGCTTGTTAACTGGTTTCTCTTCTTCTGCACTCACATCCCATAGTGTACACATATTCAACAGAGCAACCATACTGATTGAGGTGTTTTATTAAAACTTAGATACTGTCTTCCCTCATTCTACTCTTCTAAAAGATCCCATCTTACTCATGGTAAAACCCCAAGTCTTTATAATGGCTTACAAGACCCTACATAATTTGATGCCCTTTTCCTCTATGTGATCATCTCTTAGTGCTTCCCACCTCAGGCATTTACTTGTGGTATCACTGGCCTGCTTTCTTTTTCTTTAAGAGTGTTCAGTATTCTCCTACCTCAAGGCCCTTGTTGCTCCCTGTGCTGGGTCTTCCCCCAAAGACCTGCATTGCTTACACCCTCACTTTCTTCAATCTTTCTTCGGATTTCCCCATTATAATCTTATTTCTCCAAATACAGGGGACCCTGATCATCTTACTTAAAAGTCTTCCTGCCCTCAGGACTCTCTACTTCCTTTCTTCCCTACTTATTATTACTTATTATTTTTGTTTCTGTTTTTGTTTTCTTCACCTACCTTTTAGATCATGCAAGAGAGCCTGACCCAGAGTGGGTGCTCAATAAACATTTTCAGATTTGTTGAATTCTATGGCAGCTTCCCTGCACATACTAGATGCTTGCTATTTTTTTTCTTTTAATCAACAATGTGAAGCTCCAAATTATATTTTATACCAGCATGGGGAACACAGATTTTTTCCTTTTCATGAATTTTTCACAGCTAACAAGAATTGAAAGTGGTTGTATATCAGAAACAGGTGTGTTTCATCTGCGTATAGTAAAACACTAGGTTTCAAAGAATGGAAAATTTTGGTCGTCCATAGAAAAGGAACTATTGAACCAACAACATGGACATCGAGCCGATGGCCATGTTAAAAGAATATAGACAGTGCCACATAACTAGGAAAATGCTCATTCCAGTGCTCTAAGGGGACCTTTGATCATGTTTAATTAAAGAAATTGTAAAATGCACTTTTTACTTAAAGTCCTGCCATACCACAATTAGGCAAAATTTTTTTTTTCAAAAATAGGAGCCAGGAAAAGATAAGGCATGGTGGCTTTCTACTCTAAACTCCATAAATAATTTTATACCCCCAAAATGAAACAGTTAACAATAAAACTTTTTTTTTTTTTTTTTTTTTTTAGGGAAAGGAAAAAGAGTTTTAAGAGCCATTCATACCATAAAAGGTGTTCTGTCTTACATTGGCTTTAGTCTTTATTTTTTTCCTTTAACCTTTCTTCTCATGGAGAACCCTGTGGCATGAAATTTCATTTCAAAGATTTAAAATAGGACATGGGATCCTAAGCAGACTTAAGAGCCATTGCACAGAACAATCTATCATGGATTTTGTGACTCTCACACACCATGCATAATTTCCCTGGGACCAGAATATTTTTGCCCTCAAGTTGGCCTAGTGCCCCTGCACAAGATCATTCTCCTTGCCTGGGAAGTAGTGGTGTAATTGAAATGGATACCACTCAAATCAGAAGAGCTAATCAATTCTAATCCAGTAAAAACCATTAGCAATTCTCAGAGGGTGTTGACTATAGGATCTAGAGAGAGAAATTTTCAACTTCGTTTGTCTGAACACTGATATGCAAAAAGCTCCAGATACAATTTTGATCTATCCAAGCAATTTTCAGCACCTCCAATGTAAGCACATGGAGGATTTATTGCCAAAAGAATGCTGCGCATGTTTTTTTTTTTTTTTTTTTTTAAGCAGATTGGGAAAAATACCCAGGATATTTGAGTATAGGCTTCTTCGTCTCTTTCCCTTAACCCTGCCAGACCTCCCTAAGATATATGCCGAAGAGAAGCTCCCATCCTTCTGTGTCCATGATGAATGATTTGGAAACAGTCCAAAGGGTAAGGGAGGGATTTAGCCCAGTTTCCTTGACTCTAACCCCATTTATTTATGAGAAGGTTGTGAGAAGATTTTCTTGGAAAGTAAAATATTCCATAGTGTGGCTTTTCATTCAAACCTGTACTTAGCAATAATCATTGCTGTCACCGCTTCAGTGTTAAAGGGGGGAAATATCTGCAACCCACACAGTGAAAAAAAATAAATGAAAAACTAGGAGCTGTGTAGTTCAATACTTTCTATCTCCCTATTATATCATTAAATCCTTTGCTCAAAAACTTTTCTTTAAATTTCATCAAAGATAATTTATTTTCTTTTCTCCCTTCTCCAGGTATGAGTATGTGTGTGAATGTGTATAGTAATTGTTAATACCCATAGTACTTTGGGGACACCTGGGTGATTCAGTCGATTAGCTGTCTGCCTTCAGTTTGGGTTGTGATCCTGGAGTCCTGGGATGGAGCCCCACATCAGACTCCCTGCGCAGCTTGGAGTCTGCTTCTCCCTCTCTCTCTGCTCCTCCCACTGCTTGTGCTCTCTCCTTCTCTCATTAAAATTAATAAAAATCTTAAATTAATAAAAATCTTTAAAAAAATACCCAGAGTACTTTGTTATTCCCCAGAATGACCCCCAATGGTACATGCCAGTAATTCTCCCATTAGGTAAATGATAAAAACAAGATTTAATAAAATCAATAACCAATCAATAATAATAATAAAAGATTCAATAATGTTTACAGGGAAACAAAGCTAATAGGAGGCGAGCCTGAATTCCAACTTAGATGGCCCTGACTTCAAAGCCTTATTTATCATTTAGTGTTGGGTTTTATCATTAGGTCTTCCTACTCCTATATATAGAACTTCTGCCATTTGCCCATTGGCATGGTGTAGGTATGGATGCCTATATGCCAGGTTCATCACATATTCCCTGGCTAACCCACATTTTTCATTATTTTCTGTGCTCTGGGTAAGAAAATCATTACTTCCATGTTAAACAATCATGCGGATGCTGGTTTAAGCCAAATAGCTAGGAGAACATAACAGCCTTGCTTAGAGACAGCTATATTCAATATTTCTTTTGTTTTTATTTTTTTCATTTTAACTTTTAGTTTTCAGGAGCAATGCAAATGAAGAAAGGAAAAAAATATCTGCCTGATTTTTATCTAATATTTTATTATAACAATTTCTAAACGTACATAACATTTAAAAGTTTTACATGGTGAATACCAGTAATCAGCACTATGTTCTATAGTTTTGCTGGCTTCAGTTTTCACCTGTCTATCTGTTGGTATCTTTATCCATCCATCCATCTAATTTTTCTGATGCATTTTCAGATTAGCTGAGGATAATCAATATTCTTTACCGCAAAACACTTAAGATGCATATCATCAACTAGAGTTCAGTATTATTCACTTTTCTGATGAGGTAAATTTTATGTAAGGTAAAACGTACAAATCTTGTGTATCATTTGATGATTTTTTTAAATTGAAATATAGTTGACATATAATATTAGTTATAGGTGTACCACTTCGTGATAGAAAATTATATACATTTTGAAATGCTCACCATGACAAGAGTGTTACACTATTATTGACTATATTCCCTATACTCTATTTTTCATGGCTGTGGCTTATTTATTTTGTAACTGGAAGTTTGCATCCCTTTATTCCCTTCACTTATTTTGTGCCCCGTCCCCTTTGGAAGCCAGTTTGTTCTCTATATTATGATCCTGTTTCTTTGTTATTGCTTATTTGTTTGTTAATTTGTTTTATTTTTTAGATTCCACATATAAGTGAAATCATATGGTATTTGTCTTTCTCTGCCTGGTTTATTTTACTTGGCATAATACCCTATAGGTCCATCCATGCTGTCTTGAATTGCAAGAGTTCATTCTTTTTATGGCTGAGTAATATTCCATTGTTTATATCTAGCACATCTTCTTTATCCATTCATCTATCAATAGACACATAGGTTGCTTCCATATCTTGGCTATTGTAAATAATGCTGCAATAAATATAGAGGTGCATAGGTCTTTTTGAATTAGTGTTTTGTTTTCTTCAGGTAATATGCAGAAGTGGAATTACTGGATTATATGGTAGTTCTATTTTTAGTTTTTTGAGGAACCTCCATATTGTTTTCCACAGTGGCGGCACCAATTTGCATTTCCACCAACAGTGCATTGGGGTTACTTTTTCTCCGCATCCTCACTAACACAAGTTACTTCTTCTCTTTTGGATACCAGCCATTCTGACTTGTGTGAGATGATATCTCATGTTTTTTTGATTTGCATTTCCCCGATGGTAAGTGATGATGAACATCTTTTCCTGTCTGTTGGCCATCTGTATGTCTTCTCTGGAAAAATGTCTATTCAGGCCGTCTCATTTTTTAATTTTTTTAATGTTTCAAGTTTTTATTTAGGTTCTAGTTAGTTAAAATATAGTGTAATATTAGTTTCAGCAGAATTTAGCAATTCATCACTTACATATAACACCCCATGCTCATCACAAGTGCCTTCCCTAATACCCATCATACAGTTAGCCCATCCCCCTGCCCATCTCCCCTCCAGTAACCCTCAGTTATATAGTATAAGTCATCTGCAAGTATTGACAGTTTAACATCTTCCTTACCAAATTGAATGCCTTTTATTTCTTTCTGTTATCTAATTGCTGGCTCTGACTTCCAGTACTATGTTGAATACAAGCGGTGAGAATGGAAATCCTTGTCTTGTTCCTGATGTTAGGAAGAAAGCTTTTAGCTTTTTGCTGTTGAGTATGATGTTAGCTGTGTTTGTCATGTGTATTTGCCTTTATTAAGTTGAGATATGTTCCCTCTAAACCTACTTTTGTTGAGAGTTTTTAATCATTAATGGATGTTGAATTTTATCAGAACATTTTCTGCATCTGTTGAGATGATCATATGGTTTTTATCCTTTATCTTGTTAATCAATACCTTGATTCTGCATATATTAAACTATTCTTGCATCCCTGGAATAAATCCCATTTGATTGTGGTGAATAATCCTTTTAGTGCAGTTTTGAATTCAGTTTGCTAATATTTTGTTGAGGATTCTTGCATCCGTGTTCATCAGGGATGTTGGTCTATAATTTTCTTTTTTTGTAGTGTCTCTGATTTTGGTATCATAGTAATGCTGGCCTCATAGATTATGTTTGGAACCATTATTCTTTTTTTGGAGTAATTTGAGAAAGATAGGTATTAACTTTTCCTTATATATTTGGTAGAATTAACATGTGAGGCCATCTGATACTGGACTTTTGTTCATTGAAAGTTTCCTGATAACCAATAAATTTGGTCACTAGCTCTTGGTCTGTTCAAATTCTGTCTTTCTTCCTGATTCAGTCTTGGAAAGTTGTATGTTTCTGGGAATTTCATTTCTTCTAGATTGTCCAATTTGTTGGCATATAATTTTTATAGTAATTTCTTATAATTTTTGTATTTCTATGGTGTCAGTTGTAACATCTCCTTTCATTTCTGATCTTATTTGAGTCCTCTCTCTCTTTTTTTTTTCTGATTGGTCCTGCTAAGGGTTTACCAATTTTGTCTGTCTTTTCGAAGTACAAACTCATGTCTCATTGATCTTTTCTATTGTTTTTGTGTGTTTGTTTCTTTGTCATTTATTTCTTCTCTGATATTTATTATTTCCTTCCTTCTGCTGACTTTGGGCTTTGTTCTTCTTTTTCTAGTTCCTTTAGGTGTAAGGTTAAATTGCTTATTGGATATTTTTTTCTTGTTTCTTGAGGTGGGCCTGTGTTGCTATAAAGTTCCTTCTTAGAACTTTTGCTGGATCCCAAAGATTTTGGACCATTGTGTTTTCATTTTCATTTATCTCTGGGTATTTCCTCATTTCTTCTTTGTTTTCTTTATTGGCCCATTGGTTGTAACATATTATTTAGCCTCCACATGTTTGTGTTTCTTTCAGGTTTTTTTTTCTGTTTTTTTTCCCCTTATAATTGATCTCTAATTTCATTCTGTTGTAGTAGGAAAAGAGGTTTAATATGATTGAAGTCTTCTTAAATTTATTGAGATATGTTTTGTGGCCTATCATGGAATCTATCCTGGAGAATGTTCCATGTGCAAATGAAAAAAAAATGTATTCTGCTGTTTTGCAATGGAATGTTCTGTATATATCTGTTAACTCTATCTGGTCTCCTGTGTCATTCAGAGCACTATTTCCCTGTTCACTTTCTGTCTGGATGATCTGTCCATTGATGTGAGTGGGGTGTTAAGGTCCCCTACTCTTATTGTATTGCTGTCAATTTTTCCCTTTATGTCTGTTAATATTTGCTTTACATATTTAAGTGCTTCTATGTTGGATGCATAGATATTTACAATTGTTATATTCCCTTGTTGAATTGATTCCTTTATCATTATATAATGACCTTTTTTGGTCTCTTGTTGAAGTTTTTGTTTTAAAGACTATTTTGTCTGATATGAGTGTTGCTACCCCTACTTTTTTTTTTCTCCATCGGTTTGCATGAAGTACTTTTTTCCATTCCTTCACTGTTAGTCTATATGTCTCTTTAGGTTTGAAGTGAGTTTCTTATAGACAGCATATAGATAGGTCTTATTTCTTCATTGAATTACCTATGTCTTTTGATTGGAACATTTAGTTCATTTATATATTAAAGTGATTATTGATAAGTATGTACTTATTGCCATTTTGTTAATCATTTTCTGGATGTTTTTATAGTTCTTCTCTGTTCCTTATAATCTCTATAGCTCTCTTCCCTGTGGTTAAAAGGTTTTCTTTAGTGCTATGCTTGGATCCTTTCTTTTCATATTTTATTTTATTTTATTTTTCTATGATAGGTTTTTGGTTTATGGTTACCATGAGGTTCATATACAACATCATATACGTACGGCTGTCTAATTTAAATTGATGGTCACTTAAGTTCGAACATGTTACAAAAGTACTACATTTTTTTACTCCCTCCTCCCTCCATGTTTTATGTATATGTCATATTTTTACATCTTTTCATTTTGTTTGTATCTCTTGACTAATTTTTGTAGATATATTTGTAGATTGTATTACTTCTGCATTTTAATTTCACATTGGCTTCATAAGTGATTATTCTACTACCTTTACTATATTTTTGCTTTTTCCTGTGAAATTCTTTTCTTTAATAATTTTCTTCTAGTTGTGGCCTTTTTTTTTTTCTACTTAAAGAATTCCCTTTAACATTTCTTATAAAGCTGATTTAGAAGTGATGAATTCCTTTAACTTTTGGTTTTCTGGGAAACTCTTTATCTCTCCTTGAATTCTGAGTGATAACCTTGCTGGGTAGAGTATTTGGGGTTATAGGTATTTTTCCTTTCAGCACTTTGAATATATCATATTAATTTCTTCTGGCTTGCAATGTTTCTGCTGAAAAACTGGCTAATAACGTTCTGAGGTTTCTCTTGCTTGTAACTGTTCATTTTCTTTTGCTGCTTTTAAGATTCTCCCTTTATCTTTAATCTTTAACATTTAAGTTATTATTATCTTGGTGAGGACTTCCTTGGGTTCATCTTGTTTGGGGCTTTCTGTGATTCCTGGACCTGAATGTCTGTTTGCTTCTCCAGATTAGTGAAATTTTCAGCTATTATTTCTTTAAATAGGGTTTCTGCCTCCTTGTCTCTCTCTTATCCTTCTGGGATTCCTATAATGTGAATATTATTATACTTGATGATGATGTAGAGACCTCTTAACCTATCCTGATTTTTTAATATTCTTTTTTTTCTTTTTGTTGTTCAGATTGGTTGCTTTATATGACCCTGTCTTCCAGATTGCTGATCCATTCTTCTGCATCCTCTAATCTATTTATTCCTTCTAGTGTATTTTTCATTTCAGTTATTGTGTTCTTCAGTTCTGACTGGTTTTTTAATATTTTTTTTTGTTGAAATTCTTACTGAGTTCATCCACTCTTCTCTCAAGTCCAGTGAGTACCTTTATGACAATTACTGTGGACTCTTTATCCACTCTATTTCTTATCTTCATTTCTTTGAGCTCTTTTTCTGTGCCATTTTCTTGTCCTTTCATTTGAGACCTACTCCTCTGTCTCCTCATTTTGGCTAACTCTCTTGTTTTTAAGTATTAGATGGGTCACCTACATATACTGGTCTTAAAAGAGGTGGCCTTGTATAGAAGGGGTCCTGTGGTGCTCTGTAGCCTAGTCCTCCCTGATAACCAGGACCAGGCTTTCCAGGAGTGTCCTCTATGTGGCCTGCATGCACTTGCTCCCTTTCTGGCCAACTGAGAAGCTCAGTTACAGGAGCTGTGGGCATACTGGTGTGTGAGTTTAGCTTCCCCTCTCCCCAGAGCAGGAGTTGCTTTGGAGGGCATGGGTCCCAGCTGGGGTTGCCTGCCAAATGTGGGGGATGGCAGCTGCTTTGGAGTGGTATCTGCCCGCACAGGCAGGTTCAGCGGGGCCGGTCCACAAGGGATGCTGGGGTGGGATACACAGTGCTAACAACATGTTAGCACAGGCTCCCACAAGTGTCTGACTATCTAGGCTGAACAAGGGCAAGAAAAATGGTTCTCACCTGCTCCTTCATTCCCAGATAAAGTTCCTGTCAATGTCTGTTCCTCTGGCACTTGTCCTAAAATTAGTCAATAGATCTTCACGTATGCCCTAGGCACTTTCAAACTGCCGCTTCTATGTTGGGTTTTGGGCTTAGTTATTTGGTGTATTGGCTCTTTAAGGGTGGGCACTTAGTCTTCTATTGCCCTTCAGTTCTCCTGGAGTCAAGCCCACTGGTTTTTAAAGACCCTGGAGTGAAGCCCCACTGATTTTTCAAAGCCTGACATTATGGGGACTCACCTTCCCAGTGCAAGTCCCCAGGGCCAAGGGTACCTAGTGTGGAGTCTGATATCCTTGCTCCTCCATGCTTATGATGTCCCTCCCATTTGTGGTTAGTCACACTGGAGGTTTGGCTCCCAACCACATCTCCACCCCACCTGTCCCTTTCAAAGTGGCCTTCTCTCCATGACTAGCTGTGGAAGATCTCTTCTACCAGGCTTCAGGTTGTTTTCAGGGAGAGTTGCAATACCTGAGTTGTTGTCTTGGTATGTCCATGGAAGGAGTTGAGCTCAGGATCTTCCTCCTCCACCATCTTCCTTCCCAGCAACCACTCATTTCATGATTTTAATGAGTATATACATCTGTGTAACTGAAATGTCTTTAAAGGTATGGAATATTAGTATGTCAAATCCAACACAATCTTCACCTCCTAGCCCTCTGCCCACAGAGACAGTCATTGTTCCAGTTTTTATAGCATAGGTCAGTTTTACTCATTTTAGACTTAATGGTCATTCCATTGAATCATATGGTATCTACTTATTTGTGTAATCGTTCTTTCACTCAGCATAATGATTTTGAGATTTATCCATGTTGTTGTAATGATTTGTTCCTCTCTGAGTAATATCCCAGTATATGAACATACTACAGTTTGTTTATTCATTCTTCCCTTGATGAAAACTTGGGATAGTTTTCAGTTTAAGCTTTTAGCAGTAAAGCTGCTGTGAATATTCTTGTACAAGTCTTTTTGTTGTACACATGTTTTCATTTTTCTTAGATAAATACCTAAGAGTAGCATTGCTGGATTACAGGGTAGACGTTTGTTTAGTTTTACAAAGGAACTGCCAATTATTTTCCCAAAGTGCTTGTACCATTTTACATTCTTATTGACAATGTATGAATATTCTGGTGGCTCCATAGACTCACCAACATCTGGCATTTTCAGTCTTTTAAATTTTAGATTTTCTGTTAAGTATTTAGAGGTATGTAATTTTGGTTTTAATTTGCATTTTCCTGATGATTCATGATATTGAACAATTTTTCAATCATTTGATTATCTTCCTGGTCATTACTTTTGCCCATTTAAAAAGTTGGGTTGTTTTTCTTTTTCCTTGCCTCATTTTGAAAACTGAGAATATTGAATCCAAGTGAAATCACTGTGTTATTTAATTAGTTTTCTCTAATACTCAGTTATAGCAAATATAGATAATTCAGGTAAAGGACTATTAAATACAGTCTATAATTTTAAAGAAGAAAATAATTTTTGTTTTTATTGCAGTTACCTAAGCACTGATATTGGCTTATCTTAGCTGGAGCAGAACATGATGACACAAACCAGCCTGAGACCTCTCAAGCTATCTTTAATTTTCAGTTTAACTTTCAGAAATTGTAAGTAACCATCTGATTTGGTTAATGTTTCTCTGAACTTGTCCCTCAAACCTGGCACTCTTTCTCTACCATTTATTATTTCTTTGTGAAACTCAAGTGACCATCTCACTCATTACCCTCCATATTATTTAATAATTCTATATTATCAATAGCCAAATGCTAAACTTAACAATGGGGGATCAACTTGAGAAGGAGAAGAGGGATGATAAATGCATTCCCCTTATTATCATAAAGTTGGAAAACTATGACCACATGCATGGGCTGAGCCAAAAGGGCAGAGAATTCCCTTTGTCTCCTTATTATTCACCCATTGTGCTGTTATAAGTTCCTTTAGTGGTCAAAGGGTGACAGAAGCAATACATCAGGCTTTTGCTGTAAAATGTTATCTAAAGGCAAAAAGTGGACCTGTAGGACAGATAGAATTTTACACTGAGCCATGGGATTTATGACAAAATTCTATAACCATATAAAAATATCTGTGACTATGTTTATGTGAAGCAATGGTGCCGTTCTTCGGCTGGTTTAGGTAATCACAGGTGCACATTCTTAGTCATACTAGAGATATATCCCAGTAGACATTTTGGGATCTGTTTTGAATTTAAAGTGGAAGTTCCAAGACAGCTTTGGCTATTCTTTTCAAATTCTCTTTTCCAGAGGAAAATACGTATTATGGAAAAACACTGGAAAAATACAGATCGTGGTTCAAAAATAGTGTGCTACATGGATATACGCAAAAATATATTCTTTTGCTTTCGATATATTATTTTTTTGTGGCACCTCTGGATGTAGCATTGGGCCATGTAAAAAGAAACATGGAAAGAAATAAATTCCATGAAAAAAAAAAAAGAAAGAAATTCCATGAATGAGAAGCAGGAAGCTTAGCAGTGAGCACAAATGACAAACAAAGCAAGGACTGAAGGTCAGAGAGATCCAAAGTCTAATTCAGTATTGGATAAGTTACTTTATGATAAAAATAGCTGCGATAATGTTTTTAAATATGCAAGTTGATTATCTTGGGAACATCAGCTATTATGCATCAAAGAGAAATATTAAGGTGTATCGAGCAAAATTGTGAAATACTCATTTTTCTTTCCTTAATAGTATTTTTTTTTAAAGATTTTATTTATTTATTTGAGAGAGAGAGAATGAGAGAGAGCACAAGAGGGAAGAGGGTCAGAGGGAGAAGCAGACTCCCTGCCGAGCAGGGAGCCCGATGTGGGACTCGATCCCGGGACTCCAGGATCATGACCTGAGCCGTAGGCAGTCGCTTAACCAACTGAGCCACCCAGGCGCCCCTCATTTTTCTTTCCTTATCCCTTCAGTTAATAAGCCTGTTTCTCTGTCATTATAAATTTAATACCATCAACTAAATCAGGCAATGAAACTGTGCTGCCTGAATTAATATATTTTTTTCCTACCTCTGCAGGGTAGGGAAGAAATAAAGAATTGGGAGCATTTTTTTTTTTTTTCTGAAAGAGACCAGCACTTGCTATATTGTAGATATCAACCAGAAATACATACTAATGAGAAAATGCAATAGTTCTCTTGGAAAAGCAGTCATTTATCCTTTCTCCTTCATTGCACTTCTCTTCCCTTTCCCCCTGGCCTACTGGGATGAGTGTATCAAAGAGAACTGTAAGGTTATACCTCTTTTGAAGCATTACTGGGCCTATATGGTCCAAAGTCTGGTGTGCATGTAGTAAGGTAGCTTCCTGGTTCAGTGACTGCTTTGTAAAGTAGAACTTTCTAGCACATAGCCTCAACAATGAGTTGCAGATTTACAGCAAGTTATTCTCTCAGGCTGGAAAGTCCAGCAGGTAGAGCCAGAGGTGGCTGACATCCTGGTTCAGTAGCCTCCAATCAGGAGCAACACTGAAATTATCCTGGAAGATGGCAACGAAAAACTATGTTTGAAGAAGACCCTCCTAGTAATACCTGCGGCCAACCAACCATCTGACTAGTCTTTCTTCATGCTAACAGGTGTTCTATCCATGGGTATGTATCTATTCAGAACTCAGGTTCAGGTTGTGCTAGTTGTGGGACCCTACCAGTTTATAGCTGAGTTCAGGTCTCAGATACCTAAGACCATGACATATAGCCTGCAGTAGCAGGAAAGTTTTACAAGGACTCTTAATAAAGCTGAACTGTGAGTGGCAGTCTCAATCTCTGTCTTCACATATATGGGATAATTAGTTCAGTTTTTGACATTTGTGCTCTCTTAGTGACATTTAAGCTTGTTGCATGCTCTAAATATGCATACACTTTCTGAGTCCGAGTTTGAAATAACATATGAAGAGGTTCAGTTTTGCCCTCCATAATGCCAACATTAATTACGTTTGTCAGTGAAAGACCTGGGTGAGTTCTCCAAATGCAAGTATTTTTTTTTAATTAATGAATTTATTTTATTATGTTATGTTAATCACCATTCATTACATCATTAGTTTTTGATGTAGTGTTCCATGATTCATTGTTTACATGTAACACGCAGTGCTCCATTCAGTAGTGCCCTCTTTAATACCCATCACCAGGCTAACCCATCCCCCTACCCCCTCCCCTCTAGAACCCTCAGTTTGTTTCTCAGAGTCCATAGTCTCTCATGGTTCATCTCTCCCTCCATTCCCCCCCCCTTCATTTTTCCCTTCCTACTATCTTCTTTTATTTTTTAACATATAATGTATTATTTGTTTCAGAGGTACAGGTCTGTGATTCATCAGTCTTGCACAATTCACAGCCAAATGTAAGTAGTTTAAAGATCAATGTTAGGGCAGCTGGCTGGCTCAGTTGGTGGAGCATGCTACTCTCAATCTCTGGGTCGTGAGTTCGTGCCCCATGTTGGGGGTAGAGTTTACTTAAAAAAAAATAAAGATGAAACTTAAGTTTTTCATAGGAAATTTGAAAAGATTTTATTTGCAAATATGGTAGAAATTCAACATTTAATATTTTCCCTACTGCTTTGTGTCTTATAATTATATAATTTCAAGAAAATATAATGCTTTTTTTATCCCCAAAAAGATATTTATGGACTCTCTTAAATCCCTTCTGCTTTCCTCCAGTGAACTCTACAAATATTGTCATTTTCTCTGTGTGCCATGACAAGAAAGGCATAGGGAAGCCCTGCAGCAAGACATATCGGTTACTGGTCTTCCTTTTATTGGTATCCTTTACCAGTAACTTATGGACCAATGTTGTTCATCTTCTTCCCTTTACTAGTGAAAGATTTCTTCCTCTCATGTGAAATTATAAAACACAAAAGAGTTGATAAACACTGACCTGTACTCTATAGCAAACCATATGTGTTTCACACTGTAATCATATATCAACAGCAATTATAAATGATATATAGGCATGACTATCTAGTAGCATCTACCAGTCGCTATTCCCAGGACCCTGGCCCTGGGCTTGGCTGGGAGAGCAGGCGTTCCTATTTCTTTGTTACATATAGTCCTTCAAAGAACCTCTAATCTGCCTAGTCTGCTCTTCTGCTCCATGCTCATGCCTTCCTTCTTTGATCTATTACTGATTGCAGAGAGTCTCCAGACACACTTTTCAAATGATTTAAAATAATTTTAAAAATAAACTTTTTTCATTAATACAAAATACAGAGCCATGAATGCATGCTATTTATAAAAATTGAGTCTTTTTTTTTCTAAACCCCTCCCTGATCTCACACCCATTGCCCCAGTAACCGACCAACCTCCCTCTCTCCCTCCCTCCCCCACATAATATATAGAACTTCACCTCAGCAGCTCAGATTTCATAAGCTGCAATTTATTGACCAATGGATATATAACCCCACCTCATGCCACAAAGATTTGAAACCACTTTTAAAACAAACATTGCAGAAGTAATTCTTATGTGTCACTGAGTTCTGTACTTTGCTCATTAAGTAGTTAGAAAACACACACACACACACACACACACGCGCATGCACGCACGCACGCTATACTTTACCCGTTTATCATACTTTCCCCACCAAGGAAATGCTAGTGGGAGAACCAACATTTCTGATTGGAGAGTTGAGGGTAGAGAGTCATTGATTGAAACACTTTAACCAGAAGGTTGGGCTACTATATCACAAGCACTAGAAGGCTGAGAGCCTTTCAGGATTTCTCTGGGGACTTGGTGGGTGTGAGTCACCTTGCTTTCATTTCTATTCACTTGCACTGCCATCACTCTAATCGAACCACTATCATCCTTCACTTGGGCAACTCAGTGTTGACCTGGCTGGTCTTCTCGCTTCAGTTCTCTCTCACAGATCCAGTATTCTCCCCAGATTAGCTAGTTACAATGTGTTGCTCTTCTCCTTACTCTGACTCACAGCCTTGTATTGTCTGTTCTCATCATTTTTTGTTTTCTTCCCTGCTTACTGTGGTTCAGCCACATTGTGTGTTTCTTACTTTTATCAAGCACTTTCAGATCTACACATACTTTGGGCGTTTATGCTTGTTTTTCTTTCCATCAATCATATCTTCTCCATCTACCTAATTCTTTACTAGCCTCACTTTTTTATGGTAATCATATTCCAACTTTTACATTACTTCATTGGAGAGACTTTTCTGACCATCTTACCTCAAATAGCACCCTTATTCAGAAATTCTCTCAGCTTTCTGTTTATACTCTTTATAGCACTATCATAATCTGTATTTATTTATGCATATGTGCCTACATATATATATTTCCTATAGAGATAGGAATGCTATCTCATGACTCTATTTTCAGCATGAGAGGGAATAACACTAGTTGATGAATAATTCTTACAAAAGAAAAATAAACTCCTTTTTTAAAAATTATGTTAGTCACCATACAGTACATCATTAGTTTTTGATGTAGTGTTCCATGATTCATTGTTTGTGCATAATAAACTCTTCTTACAAAAGAATCACAGTGGGTTATATAGGAACATAGATCTAAGAACCAACAAGGAAATGATTTTCACTTTCAAGCATATCAGTTATTATCAAGTATAAAGGATCCAAGTATAACTGAGCATCTCTCTTTTACAACCATCTACCTTGTGTGCTTCTATCTCTTCACCACCACCCAGGCACCAGGGGTATTTTTGCATCAATGCAAAATCTAGCTTAGCAGTACTTCAGCCAAATCTTTGCTATAAAATGACTCATGATCCAGAGTTTTTGTTTGTTTGTTTGTTCTTTTCCCTGGGCTTATTTATCTAGAATTAAAATGTCCATTTATTCAGTACCCATGATCTCCAGCAAGGGGGGCAGAAGGAGAGCAATCTGATTAGAGTGGCTTCCAAATGACCAACAGACTTCAACCTTCCTGGGCATTTCATATCTTTTCAAAAGAAACTTATTGATATAGATATTTTCCCTAATAGGAAAAATATTTGGAGGGGCAATTTTGAGTACCCCTGACTCCCACATGTCTGAGTCTTGAGCTAGAAGAAAAGGATTTAGGAACTTGACATCTTGCATCTGAAAGATTGCCAAGATCTTGCTTAAGGCATACCAACCTACATTAATCCCCAGTGAAAGTATCATGCAAAATTTTATCTTCCTTTTAAATTCAGCATATCTTACCAGCCATCTCTTTCTATAAGTATTATGTTGGTGAGTTTGGTTTATAAAATACATATACTATATTAAATAATCAGACCAGATGCAATATTGGATGCATATTAACATTTTATTCATATGCATTATGCTTGTACAACCTTGGTGTATTTGTGTCAAAATTCCACTGGCAGTGTTTTGCTTTTGATCTGTGAGCTATTAGAAGCCCTGTTACTACAGATGAAAGGAGTTAGAAAGTTCTATATCATAATGCAGTGTGATCAGTAATTCACAGAGCAGGTAATTTGCAATGACTTGCCAAGCCTTTGATTGCACCGGGTTTATGGCTATTAGCAGTTTCCCCTTTCAAATTTGTATGGTTCCATACTTCCTTTTTGACCTCTTTTTCATCATTTATGGTCCAATTTGGTAGTGAAAAAACATAACTGCTTGCTTAGTGCATGGCTGTCATTCAAACCCCAGTGACTTACTGAGCACTTTGACATTTGTGATGATGAAAAAAACATTAAGCAGGTGTACAGAACACTAACCAGGTTCCTGCAACAATGCTTTATGGGATTCACAACGTACCTCTGGGCTATAAACCGATTCAGACTTGATTTTCTCTATCAATTTAATCTCAGTGTTCAAACTCCCATTCAAAGAAGGAGGAATAGTTTTCACTAAAATTGAAGTTAAATAAAATCCCCAATAATAATGTTAATGTGGGACCTCATAGGAACAATTGGAAGGGCAGCGACGGCTTGCCACTAAAATAATATGAAAGTAGGGCTCACATGTCTACTTTGAAGTCATGCAATTAGGAGTACTACTTGATACTGGACTATATAAAATTTAAGCCCTATAAAATGTCTTTAGTAATGAAAACTTACAGCTAAATGGCATGCTTTAGCCCCTTAGCTGTCTGAATTGTATGTACACCATGTGAAGGAAACATCATATTATTTTGTGGAGGTTTTTCTTTGCACATTTAAAATTGGTCATCTGTTGTACAGGTGTGCAGCATATCTTGGTGTGGGTTAGTCTGCCCTCATGTGCAGTTTGGGTGATGTGGAAACCTGCAAAACTCAACATAGTCCAGGTCCCCAATTAGTGTGTTTGGGGAAGCATTCAAAGTCAGGACCACTGAGCGCAGGGGACGAGTGTCGGTGAGTTCCCAACTTAGTACTGGTTAGACAACTCAGAATCATTCAGGCCCAGAATAATTTTCATTTTAAAGCTGTTAAAATGTCACATGCACATACGGACTCAAACACACCTAATATCAGAAGAAAGATTGTCGTCAAGATCATCCATTTCCTGTCATCATTCCGATATGGAAAGAAATGACTTTTGCAATAATATGGAACAGACAAGCATTGCACTTTGACTTTCTGGATGTTTAACTTTTTCAAAGTCATTTAAAAAATTCTAAACCTAGAATAGGAAGTTTTCAGTTGTTTCATATTTGTAACTGGTGGTTTCTAATAGGAAACATAAAAGTTGCTTCCATTTATATATAATACAGAAATACCTTATTGCCGCGGAAGCCCCTGGAACAATAATTATAAGCAAATTGGGAAGACATGACTGCAGATTCATGCTTACTTGTGGATTATGAAGACTCTTCACGTAGAATAATGCACTTGAAGCTCAAAATCCTATACAAGCAATCCATGCACAAAAGTGACTCATGTATGCCAAGCATTTTGTAAAGTTATGTGTGTCCTTTTCAGCCACAGTCAAACGCATGGAAGGCAACATTCGTTGTTTCTTTGACCATCAAGTAGCCACAGTCATAATATGAAGTAAATTATTAAGTTACAGAATTATAAAATTATATAGTAACATTCATTGCTTGCCTACTAAAATGCAATGATATTGACAGCTTCATCATTACCATCTTGCTATTATAATGCAACATTTTTGTCTTGTTTCAACTGTAACCATTTCGTACTCAATACAATGACCATGAACTCTTGCTCTTCACCTTCCTCCTGGCCAAATGTGTTAGAGAGCAATGATGTGAATGGGCCTAAGAGAGGAAGTTCAATTAAAACACAAGGCAATGGTGATGCGTTATGAGTTTTACAGAGATGGCAAGAAATTTTATATCTGCTGTGTCCCTCAGGTTGGTTGTAATTTCAGTGTAGAGTGGAAATGTTCCTGAGAAATTATTGATCTTGACTTTTACCAGGGCTGCAGTAAAGTAAAGGTAACAAATAATGTCATGCTTGAAGTTGGTGAAAAAATATTTGCAGTCATGGTTGTAAGTTGGGGTCAAACTCAGGAGCACTGAACCCAAATCCAAAAAGCACCCTGACTTTTTCCGATCTCACATAATATTTTTATTTGTTTAGTTTTACTGATGAGATTTTTAGGTTAGTTAACTAGTACTTCCTGCTAGCCTGTCTTGATGTTTTTCCAGGTCTTACCTAAAAACACATGCTTGTTTTGAGTACACGTGCTGACAACTACTTAAATGCATCACTCCTTATTTATTGCAACCTCTGCCTGTGCTTTCATCTTTTCAAAGATTTTGCATGATCCTTTGGTGTAGTTTATTCAGAAAAATGAATAAATTGATGAGGTACAACCTTCCAGGAAATAAAAATAGAAGCATCCCATAAAAAAGTGCAAATATAAACCAAACAGAGGAGAATAGGCAGAAACCATTTACTCACATGTAGAAAACTAGTAGATTGTATTTCTTTAAGAGTTCACTGGACTGTGGCTATGATTATATATTTGCATTATAATGTGAGATCTGAATGAGTTCCTTCCTAAATTGGGAAAACTAAGGAAAATTGTTCCAGTTTATGAAATTACACTTAGCAGGTTTATTTGTTCTCTCTCAACTTGAAACCCACAAGTTTTTATTAAGGCTATGGTTCATATTTCAAATAGCAAGAAATCTTCAGGTTTCTCCCTTTTTCCCCCCCCTCAAAATAAATCTACAAAGCACCTGGATTTAGAAGAACAACATAGATATACTGCCCATTAACTCTGAAAACTAGCAAGCACGTCCATGATAAAAATAAACAGTGTGTACTGTAATCGATGAGGAGGCAACATCCCACATTGTTTATTGATTCATAAGGTTAAGATTAAAGTGAGATTCTTGCCTGTATTTATCAACAGTTTTTGTTTTTTTTTTTTTTTTTTTTTAAGCAGTGAGTGAACCTGGAATCCCACAAACCAATCAATAAAGTTTAAAAGCTTCAGTGAATCTAACCCATAACAGGTCCTTGTTTGGAGAACACGCTCAAGAAACATATGTGTCTTTAAGAGGTCTTGAAAGACTTTACACCCATGGACCATTACCATTTCCAAACACCCTGCAGCATTACCAGCCCAACATATGCGGACTGTATATCACCGTGACCCTCTCACTAAAGCTCTTTTGACTGGAGTGCTTTTAATACCCACTTTCTCAGCTGAGCTCAGGAGTGATTTGTTTTACATGCCACATTAATCCTTTCCACATTTTCTGGATGAGGCAACCACAATTCCACTTGTGAGGTGTTTCTAAAACACAGTTATAGGAATAAAGCAGCAGGGTCCCAGACTTGACAACGTCCCTCTAGGCAGCTGACAAAGTGGGCTATCGTGCCTCGGTTTAACTCTTCAAATGAGCATTTGTGCCCAGCCACTAGGGTGGGCCAGTTTTCTAGGCCAGTAGGAGGCCCCATTTATTGAAGGCAATTTACTCTCAATTAAAACGCTGTAGGGATCTTCGTAGATGTGATGCCTGATTGATAATAACGTATATTAGTAAAATTAAAATCAAGAATAAATGGAAAAGAGCCATAGAACTGAAAATATATAAAACACACTTTAGTAAAACCAAAGAAAGTTTATATATCACACCGTGATTATAGGGAAGGAGGTTTTTTAAAAAAATAAATAAATAAATGGGCAATTAGTGTTCAAAGCACAGCCTTTTATTATGTGGTAATTTTACAGTTTTAACTTTAAAGGCAACTTCCCCACCCCCCAAATGTATTCCAAGACCAGTGAACTTCTGTTGCATGCATCCATGAACTTTTCTACATTTTTAATGTTCACTGAATACAAGTAATGTAGGTTTTCAAAATTTCAAGTTGTCAACAAGGCTAACTGATTGGACCAACCAATTGTTAAAAAAAAAATGTTTTTACATGTCAGCACTTGGCTGATTTTATTAACTTGTTAGTATTATGCTCCCAATTTTATGTGCTAAAATCTAACGGTACAAGTAACTTGAGGCCTAAAATTATGCCTTTATCCAATTCTAATTTATAGTTCTTCCCTCATAAATTTTATTTGCAGCTTCAATGGTCTGAAAGAGCAGTAAATCAGAGTGAGGTGAGTTTTACATAGTTTAGATTGAGTTCCTTATTTTCACTTGAAATTAATGTAATCAGTTCCTTCTGGTGTCATTGTCCTGTTGCTCATAGTGTGTCTCTAAGCAAGAGATCACCTGAGTCAAAGACATTTCTTCTAAGGTACAGGATATCCGTTACACATGTACAGGTGGCGAATCGCTTACATAAACTATGAGATTGATGCAATGTTTATAAAATAGAGTTCTCTAAATGAAGAAATACTCTCCTACTTGTTTCTTGTCTCCAGTTATTTTCCTTACATAATCAGGAAAATGATTCTCAGTTTTCTGAAGCATTCTGGAGGAATGATGTACTATTTCATTATCCCTGTTGGAACCTTAGTTGCCAAACTGTGGCTGACATAATATAGGTGCTCACTAAATATTTGTAAAACGAATGATGGACCCCTTCACATTCTAAACAGCAATCTAGTTAATAACAATAGTAATAATAATACCCAATGTTTATTTTAACATTGGAATGCCTACCAAAAATGTTAGACATTCCCCAATGATTTTTAAAACAAAATCTGGTCAAGTGAAGAAAAGGACACTGAATTATAATCTCACTCTCTTTTTCTCTGTACACATACTCACACAGGCATACACATATACCACACTTACAAGACAGTCTACTTAAAAAAAGTAATGCATACTCATATGTAGAAAGCAGAATTAATACCTAACAGAGTTGAGTTTAAATGAATTGGCCAACAATTGACAAAGGACTGTGAATTGTTTGATCTATCTTTACTTGAAAATCGATTTTTAAAAATGATATTTAGTTCTTGGACTTCTTATCTCAATATCTAGAATAATCTCAAAATGAGAGGATACTTTCAAGGGAAACAAAAATCCCTAAGTATAAAGTTGATGGTCTTAAACTTTATTTTAAATGCTTTGCTTTTAGTATCTTTAAAGAAAACCTTCTAGATTACTTTCTTTCTCTAAATTTATGTTTAACAGGATCTAGAAATCCTTGGCTAGCTTAGAAGCATAAAAACATTGTTTTTTTACTCTGCTTGGACATTTGCTCATTTGAGTTTGGGTTAATATTTAGTTATATCCACTAAAATTGCCCATTCCTCTTTTGCCATTGGGCATTTTTTCAATCTTAACAAAACCAAGTCCATATTATAGGCCTGCTGGCCAACATTCCAGGTAAATGAATGGTTTTAAAGAAAAATGGTGCTATTTTTCAAAAGCCTGACATTTAAAAAATACAAGTCCAGAATTGAAGCCTTCAATAATTTTTCCATGCCTATATGCTACAAGAAGCAAATGGTTACACAAATGAATACATCTGGGATTATTTTCAAGCTGTTATTCCCCACCAGGGAAAATATTTAGAAATAAGTCTCAGTCTTTGTGCTGGAACTACAAAGAGGCCAGCCATCTTGATGCTTTTCCAGATCGTTTAATGATTTTCCTCATATTGTGTGGTGGCTTTATGGCCCTGTTTCGTATGCCTTCCCATTCACTGTTGGTAACCATTTATGTTGGGTATGTTCCAATTTCCAAATCTGTTTTGTGGCATTTATAGCTTGCAGCTAATAAGGCCATTCAGTATTTTTTATATAAAATATTAAAAAATATACTTTACCATGGAAAGCTAGAGGAAATGATTCAAAATTAAAAAATAGCCCTAAAGGATGGAGTAGCCTTGCCTTAAACTGCTAAGTGAGGGTGAGTGTGGGTGAGTGTGGTTGTAAAGTCGTATTCTGCTTCTAGAGTCCAGGAGATGAAGTATTAGGTGTGTGTGTGTATGTTATGTGTATGTATGTATTATATATGTACATATATAATGCAGTAAGTAAGGAATGGTAGTCCATATATCTTACCTTGCAACCTCTAACTTTATAACAAAGAGCCTCCAACTAATACATATATGTATGTGTCTATCTATATCTATATATCTACCTGTGTATCTATCTACCTATCTATTTCCTGGTGGTATTTCCATTATCAACTTGAATTTTAGAGTTTTTGAATTTTTAGAGTTTTACCTTCTTTTCCCTTTATGTAAAATGAAAATTATTTAGAGCTTGTAAGATGCATAAATATTATATGTATAGGAAACTAAAATCTCCAAAATTAACTCCAAATTAAACCATAAAAAATTACCATTATCATTAAGGTAGTCTTTTATTCATATATATTTAAGAAAGTCATGTTAATCATGCTTTTAGTGCCTCTTTTCAATCCAATATAAATCAGATATTTAACATATATTTCCTAACTTGAATATATTAGATTCAGTTCATAAATTACTTTGAATTCTGATATTTAAAATATAACTTACTAAAAAATATAAATAAATAAATAAATAAAATGTACCTTAC
This sequence comes from Eumetopias jubatus, assembly GCF_037043125.1. Taxonomy (NCBI): domain Eukaryota; kingdom Metazoa; phylum Chordata; class Mammalia; order Carnivora; family Otariidae; genus Eumetopias; species Eumetopias jubatus. The sequence continues at coordinate 50,232,389 of NW_028274820.1, read as the reverse complement.
CAAACTAAATTTTTATATTTAATTTTTTCTTTAACTCACAAAAGTAATTAAAGATTTTAATTATGACCAAAGTCTGAAATAAGATAAAATCTTCTGAAAACATAATTAATTCTTTTTTAATATTATCTCCATGAATTTCCGTTTCAGTGTCATAATACCTTATGGGAATCAAGCTTTTCACAAGAGAATATAAACTCTAATTGTTTAAGAATGTACATCTAATGCATAAGGTGGAAGGTGGATTGGTTAGTAATGATGTGGCTCATCTGTTTCAACATTCGGATTTTTGCAAAAGAGGAAATTATCAAGTATAACCACAAGAGATGAGGATGGGAAAGTCATGTCATTAAGCACTATTTTTATGTTACTGACTAAGGGGAAAATACCAATTTTAGGATATGGGCATTGATGAAAGTGTTTGTATGACGAAGGTCTACATAGAGATAAGCTAATTTCTGTGAAAATAAGGTGGAAATGTTCCTACCCTTTAACGTCACCTAAATGAGTGGTGTGATTTGTGCAAATAGGCAATATTTGAGCTCTTGGGTATTTATATTTTAATAAGAGTGACACCAAATTAATAAGTACTTACATAGATTAAGTTTCATTTGACTTTTTGCAAAGAAGACAGCATATTTAATTTCACCCAGAAATGCTTCATATTAATACATTGTGTGGACATCTAAAAACCTAGGTAGTTTTGAATTATCAATAATATATTCTTATTTTTTTAATTTTAAGAGTACTAAATAATTATTTGAAAGCATTTATCAATAGGAGAGCAAAAATTTAGAGAATTTCCTTAAGCTCACTTTTAAAATATATCAAAGATTATATATGTATATTAATATACAACATATATATGTTAACAGATTCATATATATCATTTCTGATATTTTTACCTGTGTATACCAACATGGTATACATTAACAGTTCATATTATTATCATGTAAAAAATATTATTACTTTATAAAACTGGGTAGAATTTTAGGTCCTGTCCTGCAACCTCTCAGTTTTGCTTACTCATCATTCATGGACCACTTTCCCCATCAATGCAAGGAGATATGTTCCAAAGTATGTGTGTGCGTATATATTATATTTTGGGGGATGTGCAGAGGGAGAGGGAGAGAGAGAATCTTAAGAGCCTTAAGCAGGCTCCATGCCTAGTGTGGAACCCAATACTGGGCTGAATCTCACAACCCTGAGATCATGACCTGAGCCAAAACCAAGAGTTGGAGGCTTAACCTACTCAGCCACCCAGGCGCCCCATATGCTCCAATATTTGTAATATTGCACTGTATTCCCTTAATAAATAAGTCATAATTCATTTAGCCAATTCCTTATTGCTAAAATATTTAGGTTGTTTCCAGATTTTAACTATTAGAAACAGTTCTCCAGTGGGCATTCTCTCATAAACAGTTTAGCATACTTGGGTTTATATATAATATATAGTATATATCTAGAGAGAGAAATATGTATGTATACAGTTAGATTTACAATGCTGCTACCAAATTCTTTCCAAAATCTATAATAATTTCCATTGCCAACAAAATTGTCAAGAGGATCACCTATTTTATCACTCCTATACAAACCTGAGCATTAGCACAATTCCTTTTCTTCTTTTCCTTTAAAAAAATAATACAAATAGTATGTGCTTATGTAAAAAAAAAAATCTCCTAGCAATACAGATTATATATAAAATTCAAAGGCAATTTTTACTGTTCTCTCCACTGTTCTTTACCTTCCACTTCCTGCTGCTCACACACCAATCTCACTCCCCTCTCCACTACTATCATCTTTGTGCATTTCTAAAAATCTCAATGTGTTCTTAATATAAATACTACATTCCCTGTGTGGGACTCTGTGATCAGCGTGGAGTCTGCTTATCCTTCTTCCTCTGCTCTTCCCCCTGCAACTTGCTCTCTCTTTTTCTCTCTCTTAAAAATAAATAAATAAATAAATAAAATCTTTAAAAATATGTAAAAGCTACTTGTCATAAATAGGGTCTTATTCTATATTTTATTCTACAACATTCTTATCTTCACCTGCAAATATATCATGCATATCTATTTGATTTTTAATGTCTTCATATTTGTGGGTAGTTTATATGCTAATTTATTTAATTCCTCCCCTTTTGAACAATGTTTATGCTATTTTCAGGTTTTCCTTACTGCAAAAGTTACTCCATATCAACCTCAAACAGAAATCTTTGCCACTTGTGTATTTGTGAAGACTAGATACTTAGAACTGAAACTAGGGATTCAAAAATATGCACAACTGAAATTTTGATAAACACTACCAAGTTGCCTTATTCATCATTTAAAAATATTTGTCAACCATATGGTAATAATATTTCATTGTTTGTATTCATAACTTTTTGCGTTGTTGAGGTGAAGAACCTGATTATATGTTTTTAGGTCATTGGATGTCTTTGACTTTGAAATGTCATTTTGGGAAATTTTGCTAAATTTTCTTTCATGTTGCTCTCTACTTCATTATGATTTATAGGACTTTTTTTCTCTATTGTAATTATTACCCATTTGGCTATCATATTCTTGTCTTTCTACTCTGTTAAGGGTTTTCCTTTTTTTCCTTATATTTTTCAAATTTTATGTTTTAAAATTTATTAAATATTTTGCTTTGTGTCTTTGAATTTTGCAACATATTTAGAAAAGGCTCTCCACTTCAAAGATGAAAGATATTTATAAATGATTTCTCACAATATGGTTGTTCTTTTTTACATGCATGATACTTTGAAGTCCATTTGGAATTTATTTTGGTGTGAGTAAAGAGCTGTCCAGGTTTATTTTCCACATTTCCCCCCACCCCCAAATTCTAAGCTATTTTGCTCAATACTACATGATGAATGATCTAGACTATGTAGAAATGCCAACTTTTACATATATTATTTTCCCATGCATATTCACTTCTATTTTTAGATTCCCTCTTTTGTGCCATTGATATGTTTGTTTTCACATCAATATCAAATGTTTCTAATCACTTTAACTTTATAATAAAATTTAAGGACCAGGTCACACTCATTGTTTATATTCAGAGAATTTTCTTCTTAGCTTTATTCACATTTCATTTGAGACCAAAAAGAAATATTTGCTTTCATTGGGAATGTATTGAATTTTCACATTTATTTAGGAAAGATTGCTATTTTTAAATATTTTACAATTTACTATCCTGTAATATATATCCCATTAAAAATCTTTTTTACATCCCTGAGTAAGTTTTATAATCATATTCATGTGGACATTAACTATTACTTTTGAAGTTTCCTTATAGGTATGTTATATTTTTATTGATTTTTGTAAATGGGACATATATTTTATATGTGATACTGTTGGTAAAGGAAAATAATTTATTTTGCAAGTGGCTACCTTATTGGAATTTGTTATAATTTCTAATAATTTGTGCAACAGTTATTTTGCTTTTCTAAAGAAATTATCATATAATCTACAAAAAATTAAAATTTTGTGTCATCCTTTCCTTTTATACATACATATATATATATATATTTACCAATGTGTTGACTACTTATGGAATAATTATGTAATAGTGGTGAGAACCGATACGCTTATCTTAATTTTAACTGTGATGGTTAATTTTGTGTATCAACCTGACTGTGTTAATGGATACGCAGATAGCTGGCAAACATTATTTCTGGGTGTGTGTCTCACAGTGTTTCTGGAAAAAATTAGCATTTGAATCATAGACTTAGTAAAGAAGATCTTCCCTCAGCAATATAAGCAGCAGCAGCCAATGCACTGAAGGCTTGATTAGAACACAAACACAGAGGAAGGCTAAATTCTCTTTCTCATATTGAGCTGGGATGCCCATCTTCTGTGGGCCTTGGACTTTGGAGCTTCTGGTTCTTGGGCCTTTGGACTCTGGGACTTACATCGTTTGCTTATACCTGGTTTTCAGGCCTTTGGCCTTCAACAAAATTATGTCTTTGGCTTTCCTGCTTCTCCAGGTGGTAGACAGCAGATTGTGGAACTTATCAATCTCCATAACCTTGTGAGTCAATTCTTATAATAAATCTTCTCACATATACCTATATATATTCTATTGGTTCTGTTTCTCTAGAGAACCCTAACTAATGTATTAACTTTAGTACTAATTAAACACTGTTTTATTCTAGAGTATGTTCTTCATATTGGTTTATGATACAAAAAAATTTAACTATCCATGTATTTCTGACTTATTAGTGGATATTGAATTTTATCAGATGGTTATCCATTTATTTTGAGATGGATGTACCATTTTCATCATTTAATCTATTAATGTGAGTTTTATTAGCACATTTCCTAATATTAAATATACTTAGTTTTCATGAAAGAAAAGTAAGTATAAATTTTTAAATTGTTGGATTTTCATATGCATTATTTTATTATCTTCATATTGCAAATTAGATCAGAATGTGACATTTTTGTCATATGCTGTTAGTTTGAATAACCCAAGTTAGATTGGAATGAAATTTTCCTTTTTGTATGCTATTTTTTAAAAATGACAATATATACTTATTTTGTGCTTTGATATATTTACATGACAAGAGATTTTGTTTTATTGCTTTTCCTGAGAATTTCTACAAATTTACCAATGAAATTGTGCCTGGCCTCCTTGTGATCTAATTCTTGACATGAGATCATTATGGAGGCTTACATTCCAGGAAGAGCAAGAAGACTCATGTCACAGAAGTATTACTTGGAAGTAAAAAAATGTGGTGTTGGATTACACAAGGTATTGCTTGAATAGTAGATTAAGTGCAAATTATGGACATTTATGCCATGCTAATAATTTTGAACATCATACTGATAGTGTAAAGTCACTTAAAACTTTTAAAATTAGCATGTAACACAGTTAAATCATTCAGTTAGAACAATAACGGACTACACAGGAAGTGAATTGACAGAGAAACATTGGACAGTATCTCAGGACACTGGGTGAGAGATAATGAGGGCACATAGCAGTGCCATAAATGATAGAGAGGAGAGGATGGATTCAAAAGACATGATTGATTGGTGTAAAGGTTAAAGAGAAAGATGAGAGGGACAATAAAGGAACTCAGCTTAAGTGACAGACACAACAGATAACACAAAGCCAGGCACTGTGTTGGGTTGTGGGAAAATGATGTGCCTCTTTCACTTAAGGAGCTCCTCATCTAGTAGCAAGAGAAATACTAGAAGGTGCATTTCTTTAATTTAGTGTGGTAAAGATTTCAGCAATAATTATTCAATCAGAAGTCCTTGGATGGTATTCATTAATTCTGCTTTGTTACTCTTCAGGGGCAAAGGTATGGAACAGCATGGTGTGTGCGAACCTGGTCAGACTCACTTCCTTAGGGAAGTGAGTGGAGATGTGGCTGGTAAATAGGAAAGGAAGGAAATCGTGTTAAGTTTGTGGGATTCTCAGAAAACACTTGACTCCTTCTCTAAATCTGGGCTAGAAATATGAATATGAGGTCTTGATCTCTTCTCAATTTCACAGTTTTTCAATCTTAAAAAAGTGATGTGTTACTCCCATCCTATGAAAGGTAGCATTTTTAGGAGAATCCTGACAGTACCATGTAATAAACAAAATACAAGTTCTAATTGTGAAATGTATGAATGTTCACAGGGCATGAGGTAAATAAAGGCTCTTTTGTCATTTCAGGTAATGTTTTGCTGCCAGGGAGTTTTGTAGAAAAAAGGAGCTTAAGGGATTTCACGATGACAGATAAAGGATTATGGGTCTGTATATCCTCTTGGGAATAATACATTTTAATTGTTTGGACTTGTGGCCATGGGTGAAGTTATCCACGTAGAAAAATGAATCAGAGAATAAAGAAGTGCTAGTGGACAAAAACTAAGGAAAATTATCATTTAAAGGAAATTCCTCCAAGGAAGAAAGTCCAGAAGGATAAGCCTGAGATGTTAGAGTGGGACATTTAAGAAGGAAATGTCAACCAGATCAAGTATGAGCCAACAACAGCCATGTGGACAAGGAAATACAAGGCACTTATAAACATGTTGATGAAAAAAAAAAAAAAAAAAACCCAAAACAGGATGTTGTAAAAAGCACCCAGGAGGCCGCTTTAGGGTGGGTGGTCAGGAGACCTCTGAGGAGTTTCCCTTGAAGCTGAAGCCTGAATGTCATAAAGGAGCATGTGTGAGAGAGAGAAGTTTGGTCGAGACAGGGGTTCTGAACATTTTTATGTTGTAAATTAGACCTCTGTGGCATTCTGTAGAAGGTTATAGAGTAAAAAATGTTTGTAAATAAATGACATAAAATGTAGAGAACTATAAAGGAAATATTATACCAAATATGTTAAACATGCATTTTTGATGCAGTAATAGATGTACTATTTAATTCTTAAAAACTAAGAAGTAGTGGCAAGTATAATAACTCAATATTAAATTAATGTATAAAAACAACAGTTCAAGATATATGTGATAACTGTAATATGATAAGAAAATGCCTATGATTTCTATTAATGACAAGTAACAGGTATTACCTGATGCAGCTGTGGAGCATAGTTGAAGGAAATGCTAAATAAAGAGGTAAAAATGTTCCTATCCAAGTTCATACACCAGCAGCCCAAAGCAAAGTTTGCTGATAGTGGATATTTAAATAAGTTTTCTAAGAAATAAGCGCAAAACTCACTGTTCTATAACAAAATTCTGAATTCTGTAGCTATTATCCTTAGCACTTAAGGACAAATAATGTTCCAATACATCTTCTGGGTGGCAGAAGACTACCAGTTTTTAGTGGGGCTCAAAGCAGGAAAGGGCGTAATATGGTGTAAGTACAATGCCACTTGAGCCATATTGTACTGTGATGCCAGAAGTATCTGTGTTGGGAGAATGAAAACATTGCCCCTATGGTACTATAAGACCAGAGGTATCACTGGTGGGAATATTAATACATAGACCCCTGGGTTTCTGGAAGAAGGACATATCATTTATTGCAATGAACTTCATACCTATTGAAAGTCAGCTCCTGGTATGCAACTGGGCCCTGGTAGGAAAGGAGCTTCTGGCCCTGTGAGATCCAGTGATCAAGCAGTCGGAGAACTATGTCCTCTCAGGTTATTTAGGTAATATGATCAGAGGGACCCACCAGTCATAAGATGGAAATGATAAATCCAGAGTCAGGTGTAAGCAGGGACAATAAATTCCTCCCCCAACCCGTGTTATTTACCACTCTTGTACCAGCATATCTCCCCCAAGTCACACCTATGGCAGTGTTGAAGGTCGTTTATAACAGCTGATGGAGGAGAATGTCCCTTAGTAATGGGTTCACTAAGGTGTTGGTATGTTCTCTTGGCATTAGCTGAAAATGAATGGCTGAATCACAACTCCAAGCAGAGGTTTCCCTGAAAGGCAGTGGTACAGGAAAACTCTCCCAATAAGTTGAGCTAAAAGTGTTGTATTTGGCATTCACTTTGTGTGGAAAGAGAAATACCTCAAGGTCCCATGCACCCATAGACAGTGGCAATAGCACAGATGGTTGGTCAGGGACATAGGAAAGAAAGAATGGAAAATTGAGGACAAGGAGATCTGGAGAAGTGACATGTATTTGGACCTATGAAACAAGCACAAAATGTGCAGACCTTTGATTCATACGTCAATATCTATCAGAGAACACACACACGGTCCACAGAAGAGATACTAACCAACCAAACTGATACATTGACTTGACTGGTAGACATCACCCAGGCTTCATCATAATCCACCCTTGTGCTGGCACAGTGAACAATGAAGAATGTTGTCATGAAGGCTATGCATGGGCTCTGCATCATGGGCTCCCACTTACCAGTGCAAATCTAATGACTGTCTCTGCTGAATGACTGTCCACATTGTCAGCAAAGAGATCAATCTTGGACCCTGGTACACCACTGTCCCTTGAAGAATCCAGTCAGCTTCTTGGCTGACTACATTGGATCCTTCCACTCTGAAAGGAGCAGCAATTCATCTTGACTATAATTGACACATATTCTTGGTATGGGATTAACTTTCATGCCAGCAGGATGTCTCTGGACCCACTATCTGAGGACTTAGTGTTTTATTCACAAATAATACCAAATAATTTTGATAACTGTATCAAAGGATGTGTGACAGTTGGAAAATGACCAAGAGATTGATTGGTTCTTTTCCATATAAGACTGCACAGAAGCCACTAGCCTGGGAGCACATCGTCTTGGCCTTCTAAAGATACAGCTGAGTCACAAGTTTGAAATTATATCCTACAAGGATCCCCCTCCAGGACTGATTATTCTCAGGATGGAGTGTATACTCTAAAACCATTATCGTAGGTTTTTGTCTTCAAGGAGAATAAATACATGGATCTGGGATCCAAGTAGTCGAAGTAAGAATATTCTCAGTTACCATCACTCCTGGAACATACTTGGGGTCCTTGTGCTTCTCATTGCCACAAATTTAGGCTCTGTGAATTGAGAGATTCTGGTTTCAAAGAAGAATTCTTCCATCATTGTACACAGTAATAGTCCCATTGAATTCTATGGGACAGCTATCAATCAGTTACTTCAGGCTCCTTATGCCAGAGACCATGAGCAAAGCAAATGAGTCAACGATACTGGTAGGAATAATTGACATCAATCTTTAAGAAAAGATAGGACTTACACAATTCACGGAGCTCACCATAGCACATACCCTCCCCAAGCTGTGAATTGTGTAAGACTGTTGAATCACAGACCTGTACCTCTGAAACAAAAAATACATTATATGTTAAAAAAAAAAAGAGAGAGAGAAGAAGATAGTAGGAAGGGCAAAATGAAGGGGTTGGGAATCGGAGGGGGAGAGGAACCATGAGAGACTATGGACTGAGAAACAAACTGAGGGTTCTGGAGGGCAGGGGGTGGGGGGATGGGTTAGCCCGGTGATGGGTATTAAAGAGGGCACGTATAGGCAAACAGTGAATCATGGAACACTGCATCATAAACTAATGATGCAATGTATGGTGATTAACATAACATAATAAAATTAAAAAATAATTTTATAAAAAAAAGAAAAGATAGGATTTCTGCTTCATGAAGAATCAGAATGTTAGGTTTATTCTGGGCTTATTCGTTAAGTCCTCTTTTAGAGAGTAATTAATACTCTTATCCCTTCCTCTACCGCCTGTTTTAGGTGCCCCTCCACCCTCAACTAGTAGCTCTCTTAGTCTAGGTTGCTTTCCTCGTGGGATGATCCAGACCCTTATCCCTGTGGGGTTTGAGGGGAGGAAATTTTGCCCTGTGATTTAGGAAGATGGATGTTTTGCAGAGAGTGAATCATGTAGGTATGAGAATAACATAAACACCCGGAACAATCTCTGGGTGAAATGGGAATTCCTATGAAGATAGCTCCAGCTAATATGTTTGTAATGGCATTTATTAATAAAGTTAAGCCATTTCATTTTTCCTGGTAATCACTGGCAGAAAGTAACAGAGAAAGTAACTGGTTGGAATAAGCCAGAGATAGAAATTGACCCTCTAAAAGTACAACACAAAGATATTCAAAGGGCAAGGAATTTGAGGGTAGTATTAAGACAAATCATGGAGCCCAGTTTAAGTAGGGAAGAAAATAAATATAGATTGGCAATGAATGTGTGAGAGAAAGAGATCAAGGAACTAAAAATCTAAAAAGTGGCGTGAGTTATATGAGACTGAGAAGAGAATTAAAAATTGTCATCAGAAAATGAAAGGAGATAAAATAGAATATTTATGCAACAAATAATGGACAAAATTGATGACAGAAATGATCTTAGAGGTATTAATAAAATATGTAATGTGACTTACCTATGTTGGTTTTCAATGGTAAGATAAAGAAGGTAAATTGCCTTGTGGTATTGATATTAGAAGTAATTTTGTTTCTTTTTTTTAAAGATTTTATTTATTTATTTGTCAGAGAGAGAGAGAGCACAAGCAGGTGGAGGGGCAGAGGCAGAGGGAGAAGCAGGCTCCCCACTGAGCAAGGAGCTGGATGCCAGACTCCATCCCAGGACATTAGGATCATGACCTGAGCTGAAGGCAGACGCTTAACTGATTGAACCACCCAGGCGTCCCAGAAGTAATTTTGGTTCACACTACTTTGTGTAGGCACATTCTGCATGGAGCACTGGGTGTTATACACAAACAATGAGCACTACATCAAAAACTAATGATGTATGGTGATTAACATTAACATAATAAAAAAAAGTCTAAATTAGATAAATTCATTAGGAAAAGAATGCAGTTTTGTTCTTCCATACACTTTGTTTCAATCAAGGGAAGATGAGAAGATCTTAATAATAAACCATATACCGGAGTTTTACTGACAATAACAAAAATTTTTTAATTATCACACTGGGTTCTTCATGATAGGATGTATAAAGTGGTTTCCTTAATCTGAAATAGATTCTCAGCTTTAATCAAGGGAGATCAGTTACTTTCCCTAGAGTTTGTCTCCACATAATATGGATACAGTTATTGAAATACATCATGTAATAGTCTACACAACTGTCAAGTGACAGCTTAAAAATAGTTTTTATATTTCTGACTAACCATAAGATATAAGGATATAATCTTTATTTCAGATCCATGTCATAAATTAAATGAAGTTATGGAGAGTATCCTAAAGAAGTGTTTGGATTTTTTCCGGGTCACAGGTAAACATCACGATTTTATACACTGATTTGTGTTTTTTATAGCAAAGTCTCTGTTTTTTTAAATTGAGGTATAATTGATGTACGTTATGTTAGTTTCAGGTGTGCATAATGATTTCATATTTGTATATTTTTAAATGATCACAATAAGTTTAGTTAACATCCATCACCACACATAGTTACAAAATATTTTTTTTCTTGGGATGAGAACTTTTAAGGTTTACTCTCTTACCAGCTTTCAAACAGGCAATATCCTGTTATTAACTGCAGTTGCCATGCTTTACATTACAGATTTTATAATTGGAAGTTTGTACCTGTTGATTTCCTTCACCCATTTCATCCACCCCCACCCCCACCTTTGGCAACCACCAGTCCCTTCCCAGTATCTATGGCAAAGTCTCTACTTTCATAGATTTTAACAAGCAGTATCCATCTGCTTGTCATGACTTTTATTTTTTAAGATTTTATTTTTAAGTAATTTCTACACCCATTGTGGGGCTTGAACTTACAACCCTGAGATCAAGAGTGGCACGCTCTACTGACTGAACCAGTCTTTTTATCCGATGACATCATCTCATACTTGTATCAATCTAAGCACATCCTTACCACCAGGGAAATTTAATAGGCCAGTCTACACATCCCCTTGGTATATAATCCCAAGAATGTATTACAGGCTTTGAGGTTTGTGCTTCCTATTCTTAAATACATTGGCACTCAAAGCTGCTTAAACAAGCATCAACAAAGGTGCCTGTCTTCTTTGAAGTTATTTTCTGCGGAAATCACAGTCACTGACCAAATGATTTTGAAAGATTAAATTGTGCTTATTTTATGGCATTCTAAAACAGCAGGGTTAAATACTTGGCCAGCTGCCAGCCACTCAGCACCCACAGTTTCATGTTTGGCTGCCAGATATATCCACATGAATTATTCTGGAACAGAAATGTGCAATGGCGCCATTCTGGAGGGCAGAAGTTAGTTTTTGAGTTTAATGCTTTGATGAATGGATAATTCATGTATTATCCATCTTTATATGCATAAAACGTGCTTTTCAAAATTTGATTGGATTTTGGTTGCCGGAGGAAGTTTTATGCTTTCTCTTGGAGGGAAGATATCCCCTGCACTGGTTGATTTTCCTATTTCTCTGTTCCAGAAGAATGTGGGATCCCTTTCTCTAAGTCTATCAAAATCAGGATGTGTACTAAGCCATTTTATTTATAAGAAAAGCTATATGTATATATATAGAACACACTTAAAATATTAATGTAATATGTGAAAATTATAAAGGAATCCAGTGATTATGCTTGCCTAATTTATTCTATGTTAATTTACACTGGAAGCATTTTTTTCTCTAAATTCTGCCATAGTCATCAGGCTGAGGTGTGGCTGTACATTCGTTATCAGACATTTTGAAGGCAGGATGAAGCAGTTTCACAGGGCATGTGGATCTCTGTATGGGGGCCTACAAAGAAGAATCATAGCCTCACACTCAAAGCCCACAGTCTAAAGACACATAGGTAAAACTTCATCAATAATACGAATGATTTAAAAATATAAGCAGTATAAAAAATAAAATAAAAAAATACAAGAAGTATAATAACAAGATGCCTAAAGCAAGTATATACTCAGGGAAATAATAAATGGTTGCAGAAAAGCAAAGCTGGGAGTTTTCAGACAAGAGGAGCCACTGTATGTAAAAAAAAAAAAAATATTGAGCACTTTTTTGGAGAAGGTAGGTCTTGACATGAGCTTAGAGAATACTGGAAGTTTCTCCAGGTGTAGAAGAAGAGCCATATCCAAGTGAAGTACTTTCCATACAGAGAGATGGGGATCTGTAGGTTGCATAGAGGGCATCACGAGTGATTGCCTACATGGATTGAGTTATTTTGTTGTTTTGCTTGTTTGTTTTCTTTAAGAGATGTCTCAGGACTTGCCTTGGCAGTGCAATCACCAATGCAGACAATGGAGGAGAAATTACTGGATCGGGGAGAGATTAGAGAGTAGTTTAGTGAGTGATAAAGTCAATTTTAGTTTGAATTCAAAGAAACCAAACAAAAATTAACGGGAAATAATTACAACATGTGTTCCATGACCTCCTAGAATGCGTTGCATTGAAAAGGTAAGATAAAATATCTTGCATATTTTGGCTCAGTTAGTACTAAAATTTTTTGATAAACTTTTCATTTTTTAAAATAATTTTTTCTGGCAATATTTAGTTTAAATATTAAATAGCTTTTTTCTCCCTAGAAATTTTCTCTTCTCTTCATTCTAAGCAAATAGCTGACTTTGTTAATCTTTTTCTTGGAGGTCTTTGCAGGGCAGAAAATAGAAGCTGCATGATGTAGACTTCTTCTAGAATCAGTGAAGGTACGTTGTTGGGGTTCTGTGGAGGCAGAAGACAGGGGTATGCCTTTGAAAAGCAGAAAAATTTTTTTTCTATGACCCAAGGAAAGGATAAAGATCCGTAGGTCACACAAGCCTCTGGAACTTTGCTGAGAAGCAGATTCTCATCTTTTTCAAACATGCCTAAAAGGAGGACTAGGGCTCCTGAAAGCAAAAGATATCAGACCTCCCTAGGGCAGCCAGTCTCAGTTGCCAACAAGTGACCAGAGAGATTTCCCATTTCTTAACATTTGGGACCTTTGTACTACTCTGGGCAGGGGACTACCAGAAAAACTGAGGTGATATCTTTCACCATCCTTACGGGATGGGAACTCAATTTTGAAATTAGTTTGATTAAATAAAAAACAGAAATACAGTATTCTTGTATCATCTATCGATGAAAACTGGTGAGTTGGAGAATTAAAGTTCCAAAATTGTAGATTTTTTCCAGTTCTTTCTTCTACTTATCCACAAACATAGTATACCTTTCCAAATTTCTTTCAGTCTTGGAATTTGTGTTCTAATACTTGGCTACGTCAAGGACTGAGTGGTGGAATAGCTCAAACGTGTTACTAGTCGTAGCAACATTTTTGATGTTATGTCAGTTCCCATCATTTTTTCACACTATGAATGAGGTAAGTGCAGAACAATTTCCCAAAGGGAATTCTTGCTCAAGTTCTGAGTAGCATGGTCTTGCAGGAGAATAGTTGAACATTTCTGGTATTGGATCTGATGTCACATGTGATGACAGCAACAACAGTTCTCTTTCTGAGCAGAAAACACTTGGTGAGATACTACTTTTATCCTTTGACCAAAGTACTCAAGATTCTTCTCTCCCCAGTGGCTTCTGATCATTCACATTTAAAACATTTAAAAAAAAAAACAAAAAAAGAAATAAAAACATTTTTAATTAACATGGGCTGCATTATGTTTATGCTAGGCCATCTCAAATCATTTTTAAAGACAGCTGAAATATAAGCTATAAAGTCAATAATAACAAAACCATGGAAGCTGGTGTTTTTCCTTATATAAAAATGTTCATTAATTTTTTTCTTTTAAATTGAAAGTCTCATGGAATCACTGTCCTCATTTTATAAATCATTCACTGCCTTTTCCAATTATTCTACAGTATTACTAAATGGCTAATAAAATGTGTATTACATTATAATTGAAATCTTAACTGCATTGGGAAAATGTAAATGTATCGTATTGTGTGAAGCAATGTTAAAATCTTGCCATAAATAGTCCCAGTCAAGCTTGAAAAACTGTTATTAGTATTTCATTTATTAATGTCTAAGTAATATGCATTTTTGATAGCTTGGCTAAGCCTCATTCCTGTCAACATTTGCCATTTACTTTTACTTTCCTCCCAATTATTTTTGACATTTTGTTTTCCATTTAACAAATAAGCAAGCTTCCATTCCTGGGGATGTTACTTAATAGATACCACATGTACAAGGCCATAAGTAAACACCATTTACTGGAAAACAGGTTAATAACTCAGTGCAAATATTTTGCTATAGTTCTGTATCATGCAAATAAGAGTAAACTCTTGTAGCAATTATCTGAATTCACCAAAAATACAACAGAGAGTATCTTGCCTCAGGTGGGGATTAACACAAACTTAAATTTGTACTAATCTCCCTCTGAGGAAGGAAGCATTAGCAAATGCTCTATGGCAGCTACTCATTCTACTCTACAGCCAAATGCCACCAACAGGAGGGAATACTTAGGAGACCAATTTGAATTAACACGTTTGGAAAGTTAGTGAAAGTATAAATACATATGTTAGAGAGCAAAGAAAAGAAACGAGGAAAGAAAAAAGGGAAAAAAGGACCTATATATACAATTCTTACTTGGAGTCACACTTTTCTTTTTAAAATTTCCCCGACAGCTCCATTTCTAGAAATACTGTCCAGGTCCATACTCTAGATGCGATTCTCTACAATGAGAGCTTATTGATATATCAATAAAAAAAATCTGAACTTTTGTGTGATGCAGGTTAATAAACAAAATGTGATTACTTTCCCTAAAGAAATTCAAGAATGCTCTGGGGACTGATACAAAATAAAAATGGTAATAGTCTCTTTGCTGTCCCAAAGAGACTATTAGTCCCAAAGAGACTAATACCATTTTATTAGCTGAAAAGAAGGCAAAGAAGGAAGCTATCACATGCCCCCATTTAGTATGAAAGGATCCACTTTTGGACTAGGAAAGGAAGGTTAGGGAAGGGAAATTGTAAAGAATTATAAAGAGAGCAGGGAAAGCTTCAGTTAGTCATGTGTATAAAGAGGGTATTAGAAGATTGGTTTTATCAGACCAAGAGATCCATGTTACTTATAGTAACTTTAAAAGTTAGAAAACATGTTACATGACAATAAGCCCCTGAAAAGAAATATTTTTTTGTTGTTGTTATAGGTTCATCTCTTTATGGGATTTTAGAAGAACATTGGTTGTAAAGTTTATTTCCTTGAGTAGTTTTATAATTTGTTTAATTTATATGCTCTTCATATATAACAGACACTAAGCACTGGTATATGGCAGGTATTGAACTAGGTGCTGGGGATTTTCATGCAATTCCTGCCTTCATGGATTTTATAATATCTGACACTTGTGTAACAATTTATATTTGAAGAATGCTTTCACTTACTTTTTAATTGTTGCGTTATTCCATTTTCCTATGTTTTCTTTGGGCAACATGACCTTGGTATTCATGGTGATGAATTTTGTTAAAAGGAGGGTGATTTTTTAAATATGAGGAATTATATTACAAATAATATACTGATTGTCTTAGCTTGTGTTGCCATAAGAAAATAGTATGAACTGGGTGGATTAAACAACAGAAGTTTCTTTTCTCATAGTATGGGAGGCTGGAAGTCTGAGATAAAGGTGCCAGCAGGGTAGAGTTCTGGTGAGAGCTGTCTTCCTGGACAACAGATGGCTGCATTCTGGGTGTATTCACACATGGAGGAGAGACAGTGAGCAAGTTTTCTGATGTCTCTTCTCCTAAGGGCACTAAGTCCATCATGAGGGTCCCACCCTTATGACCTCATCTGGACCTAATTACCTCCTAAAGGCTCCATCTCCAAATATCATCGTATTGAGTTGAGGACTTCAATATATGAATTTTGGGAGGACACAGTTCAGTCTATACCATTGACTCACATGCCACATTTGAAAAATGTAGGGTTTTTTTTCCTCCCATATTTGCTTCAGAATATTTCAAATAACAAGTTTATAATTGAACCTCTCTCCAATCCTATCACTTTGCCTATTCAAAAATAACCCTGTCCTTGCATTTTGTGTATCTTTTTTGTCTAGGTTTTAATAGTTTACTACTTATTTATATGTCTATAAACAATATTTATTGTGATGTGTACTTTCATATATTACATAAAATGGTATCATAGTTCATAACTCATTCCTTATTATGTGTTTTATTCTTAGTATTTTCAAGATTTCTTGATATGTATGTACATACTGTATGCCTATATTTGAGTATATAATATATATATACATAAAAATTATAATATATAATAAAATATCGAGGAATCTTGAAAATCAGTGCCCAACATATGATGCTATTTCTTTCATATCCAGGACTCATAGGTCCAGGAATCTAGGGGTGGAAATAGAAGCAGCTCCGCTTACTATTGCCTGTAGTAATCCACTAGCAAACATTTTCTTCCCTGCCCTCACCATTTTATGTTTTGCTGGTCTAGGGGGTCTTAGTTTCCATGGAAGGAGTGCTTCCATCAGAAGACACAGCATGATTGCATTGAACTGGAAGTTAAGACTGCTGCCTGGCCACTTTAGGCTCCTCATGCCTGTAAATTAATAGGCAAAGCAGGGAGTTACTCTACTGGTGGGGGTAATTGATCAAGACTTCCCGGAGGAAATTGGATGGCTACAAAACACGAAAGTAAGGAAGAGAGTGTCTGAAATATGGATGTTCTCTTAGGCATCTCCTACTACTATGAAGCTCTGTGATTTAAACTACAACACCACAATTCAGGTGGGACTACTGATGGCCTAGAACCTTCATAAATGGGTGTTTGGGTCATTGTACCAAGTAAAGAAGCATGATCCTCTGAGCTGCTTTCTGGGGTCTAAGAGAATATGGAATAGGATAAAGGGAATAGGTAGTTAGAAATACCAGCCACAAACAGGTGATCTGTTGCAGAAATTATAATTGTTATGACCATTTCTTCCTTATTTTATTACGGATATATTTGTGTATGTCTCTGTGTGTGTATACATATTATTTTTTCTTTCTATATAAGATTATTAACTTCACATCATAGTATTTAAGGTTTGTTAGCTTTACATCATAGTATTTAAGTTATGGAATACCAAGGGAAGAGTGATTATCACCCAAGGATTTTGCATCATCCTCTGGTAAAAGAATTAAGTGGATTTTGGGTTGCACACAGGATAGTTGTATCATATTAGGCAGAAGTATGACTTGATAATGTCTTTAGAGATTAAATATGGTTTAAGGAGATGTGTAGGGGTGCCAAGTTCACAACAAGAGGTAGCCTGTGATGGTTAATTTTATGTGGAAACTTGGCTAGTCTATGTTGCCTAGTTATTTATTCAATAACAGTCAAGATGTTGTGAAGCTATTTTAAAAATTTGATTAATGTTTAA
This sequence comes from Eumetopias jubatus, assembly GCF_037043125.1. NCBI lineage: Eukaryota > Metazoa > Chordata > Mammalia > Carnivora > Otariidae > Eumetopias > Eumetopias jubatus. The sequence continues at coordinate 50,214,728 of NW_028274820.1, read as the reverse complement.
CTCATTAGACTTTGAGTAAAGCAGATTGCCTCCCATAATATGAGACGACCACATTCAGTAAGTTGAAGACCTTAAGAGCAAAGATTGAAGTTTCCCCCAAAAGAAACAACTCTGCCTCCAGATTGCGGTATAGAAACTCTGCCTGCTGGCTGGCCCTGAAGATTTCAGACTCAAGAATACAATATCAATTCCAACCTGAATTTCCAGCCTGTTACTCTACAGATTTCATAGTTGCCTGTCCCTACAGTTGCATACCCCATTTTCTTAAAATAAATCTGTTTGTTTCTCTTTCTATTCTACTGATTTTGTTTTTTTCTCAAGAACCCTAGGACAACCTTCTGTCCAGTGGCCCTGCTGTACTCACTTATTCTAATAACTTACATGTAGATTTTCTTGGATTTTCTGACTGTAAGAGTAACAGTTCTGTTTCTTTCAATGCCATGTACATTTTATTTCCCTTTTTGTCTTATTGTAATGGCTCAGGAACCCAATAAAATATTGAATATTGTACTGATAACAGGACATTAGTGAGAAAAACTTTTAATATTTATAATTTTATATTTTGCTATGGATTTCTGTAGATACACTTTAGAAAGAAGGTTTTTTGTTTGTTTTAGAAGGAAGTTTTTTAAACTCAATTTTAGAACAGTTTTCTAAGTAATGGATCTTGGAGTTTGGCTAATTCTTTTCCTGAATAATAGTATTTTTTATTTATTCTATTAATGTAATTAAATCCATGGATTGGTTTTCAAATGTTGAATTAACCCAGCATTACTGGGATAATTCCTTCCTGATTGGAATATTATTTTTAATTTTTTGCTGGATTTGGTTTGGACAGCTTTAAAATTTTTACATTGTGGTTTATATTATTTTTAGTCCTTGCTTTATAGCTCAGTATATGATTATTATTTGTAAAATATTCTACATTATTCTCTATTTTTCCTTGAATTTTTGTTAATTTTTGTTTCATAAAATTGAGGCTACAAAACAAGATATTTAGATTTGTTATATCTTTCTGGCCATTTGAAACTTTTATCACCATGAAAATTTTCTTTTTATTGCTACTAATGCTTTCAGTCTTATAATACATTTTGTTATTAATCACTACGGTTGCTCTGTTGTTTCTGCTTTTCCCATTTTTCTGTTTTTTACTTTTAGTTATTTTCCTTAGTTCTTAGGTATATTTCTTGCAACACACATAGAGTTGTGCTGTTGATAAATTCAGTATGAAACTCTTTGACTTTAATAAGGAATTTAATATATTAACATTTACTGTGACTGACATATTTGTGTTTAAAGCTACATTTTACTGTTTTCTTATACTATTTTCCATATTTTGTATATACATATTTGCCCAACTTTCTACCTTCTTTTGGTTTGATTTTTTTTTATTATTTAATCTCAGTAGCTCAAAGAATATAACTGATTACATTGAAGTCAGAGTTTACCCTATGCATAACTTTTTACCAGTACTCAAGACTTGAACATTATACTCTCTTTGAAAGTCAGTAATAAGCTGTTTTTTTCAGAAAACCATGTGCAAATACCAATGAATAAAGAACGGCAAGGTCATGAGGGTATAATTGAAATAACCCACTATAAAAATGATATTTTCAAGTGGAGGAGGAGCAAGATGGCAGAGAAGTAGGAGACCTAAATTTCGTCTGGTCCCAGGAATTCAGCTAGATAGGGGTCAAACCATTCTGAACATCTAGAACTCAACAGGAGATCAAAGAAAAGAATAGCAGCAACTCTCTGAACAGAAAAGTGAAGACTTTCTGGAAGGTAGGACGTGCAGAGAAGCGAATCCGAGGAGATATTCGGTAGGATAGACGGTGGGGGAGGGGGCCTCCGTCAGCTGCTACCGGCAAGTGATAGAGCCCTGGAGCACAAAATCGGAACTTTTAGAAGTCGGCTCCACTGAGGGACATCACTCCAGTGGCTAAGCAGGGGATGGAACCCTTGCTGGGACAGTGTGGTCTCAGGACCCTCAGGGTCACAGGAAGACCGGGGGTGCCTGAGTGCGGCAGAGCTCCCAGGTATTGGAGCGGGGAAGCTAGGTGCAGAGACAGAGCTGAGGTGCGGGCTCTCAGCTCGGGGTTGCCATAAACCATGATCTATGGCACAGTCGGGCCACTGCTCCTCCAGCAGGGACCCAACAAGCAGCAGATCTGGGGAGACTCCCCTTCCTCCCCCAGGAGGAGCGGTGCGGAAGCGCACCGCAGGGATCTGCTGGGTTTGGAGACTCCACATGGGGTCGTGTGCCAGAGATAGAAACACTTGGTCACAGGCCAGGTGAGCACGGAGTGCGGCCAGAGACCAGGGAGACGGGAGTGATTGACTGCTTTTCTCTGGGGGCGCACTGAGGATGGGGCCCTGAGCTCTTGGCTCCTCCGGGGCAGAGATTGGGAGGCTGCCATTTTCACTCTCATCCTCCAAAGCTGTACTGAGAGTTTGCAGGGAACAAAAGCTCCCAAGAGCAAACCCGAGCAGATTGCTTAGCCCGGACAGACAGGGGCGGGGCAATTCTGCCTCCCGGCAAAGACATTTGGGAACCACGAAAACAGGCCCCTCCCCCAGAAGATCAGCAAGAACAGCCAGCCAGGACCAAGTTTACCAATCAATGAGAATGGCCGAATGCCAGCACTAGGGGAATACAGCAAGTAGAATTCATGGCTTTTTTCCCCCTGATTCTTTAGTCTTTCAAAGTTAATTTTTAAAATTTTCTTTTTTTTTCTTTTTCTATTTTTTTAGTTGAATTTTTCTTCTTTCCTTTTTCAACCATCTTATCAAATCCTTTTTAAAAATCTTTTTTAATTTTTCATTTTTACAGTCATATCTCTTCATTGTATTTAACCTTATTTTTTGTATATATATAAGTTTTTCTTTCTTTAAAATTTTGGGATACAGTTTCTTCTAACAGGCCAAAATATACCCTAAATCTAGTGTATGTCTTTGTCCTACTCTCCCCCGATCACATTCTCCTTTTTATTTAAATTTTTTTCATTCTTTTTCCAACCAACTTATCAATTCCTTTTTTAAAATATTTTTTTAATTTTCATCTTTACAGTCATATTCCATCCCTTCATCGTATTTACCCTTATTTTTTTTTGTGTATATATATATATATATATGTGTGTGTGTGTATATATATATATATTTTTTTTTTTCTTTCTTTAATATTTTGAGAGGCAATTTCTTCTAACAGACCAAAATATACCCCAAATCTAGTATGTGGCTCTGTTCTATTCACCAGCCTGATCATATTCTTTTTTATTTTTCCCCCTTTCTTTTCCCCTGGTTTTGGGTCTCTTCTGATTTGTTTAGTGTATATTTTTCTAGGGTCATTGTCACCCTTTTAGCATTTTGTTCTCTCATTAATCTATTCTTCTGTGGACAAAATGACAAGATGGAAAAAACACCTCAAAAAAAAAGAACAAGAGGCCATACCAACTGCCAGGGACCTAATCAATACGGACGTTAGTAAGATGTTGGAACTAGAGTTCAGAATGATGATTATAAAGATACTAGCTGGGCTTGAAAAAAGCATAGAAGAAACTAGAGAATCCATTTCTGGAGAAATAAAAGAACTAAAATCTAACCAAGTCAAAATCAAAAAGGCTATTAATGAGGTGCAATCAAAAATGGAGGCTCTAACTGCTAGGATAAATGAGGCAGAAGAGAGAATTAGTGATATAGAAGACCAAATGATGGAGAATACAGAAGCTGAGAAAAAGAGAGATAAACAACTACTGGATCACAAGGGGAGAATTTGAGAGATAAGTGATACCATAAGACAAAATAGTATTAGAATAATTGGGATCCCAGAAGAAGAAGAAAGAGAAGGGCAGAAGGTATATTGGAGCAAATTATAGTGGGGAACTTCCCTAATTTGGGGAAGGAAATAGGCATCAAAATCCAGGAGGCACAGAGAACCCCCCTCAAAATCAATAAAAATAAGTCAACACCCCGACATCTAATAGTAAAACTTACGAGTCTCAGAGACAAAGAAAATCCTGAAAGCAGCTCGGGACAAGAGATCTATAACCTACAATGGTAGAAACATTAGATTGGCAGCAGACCTATCCACAGAGACCTGGCAGGCCAGAAAGGACTGGCACGATATATTCACAGCAGTAAATGAGAAAAACATGCAGCCAAGAATACTGTATCCAGCTCGGCTGTCATTGAAAAAGAGACTAATTTTAGACCCAAAGCACCTCCAGATTTAAAGTGAGGGGGTGGAAAATCATTTACCATGCTAATGGACATCAAAAGAAAGCTGGGGTGGCAATCCTTAAACCAGAAAAATTAGATTTTAAACCAAAGACTATAATAAGAAATGAGGAAAGACTCTACATCATACTTAAAGGGTCTATCCAACAAGAAGATCTAACAATTTTAAATATCTATGCCCCTAACATGGGAGCAGCCAATTATATAAGCCAATTAATAACAAAATCAAAGAAACACATCAACAATAATACAATCATAGTAGGGGACTTTAACAACCTCCCTCACTAAAATGGACAGATCATTTAAGCAAAAGATCAACAAGGAAATAAAGACTTTAAATGGCACACTGGACCAAATGGACTTCACAGATATATTCAGAGCATTCCATCCCAAAGCAACAGAATACACATTCTTCTCGAGTGCCCATGGAACATTCTCCAGAATAGATCACATCTTAGGTCACAAATCAGGTCTCAACTGGTACCGAAAGATTGGGGTCATTCCCTGCATATTTTTAGACCACAATGCTTTGAAACTAGAACTCAATCACAAGGAAAGTCAGAAAGAACTCAAATACATGGAGGCTAAAGAGCATCCTACTAAAGAATGAATGGGTCAACCAGGAAATTAAAGAAGAATTTAAAAAATTCATGGAAACAGATGAAAATGAAAACACAACTGTTCAAAATCTTTGGGATGCAGCAAAGGCGGACCTAAGAGGAAAGTATATAGCAATACAAGCCTTTCTCAAGAAACAATAAAGGTCTCAAATACACAAATTAACGCTACACTTACAGGAGATGGAGAAAGAACAGCAAATAAAGCCTAAACCCAGCAGGAGAAGAGAAATCAGAGCAGAAACCAATGAAATAGAAACCAAAAGAACAGTAGAACAGATCAACGAAACTAGGAGCTGGTTCTTTGAAAGAATTAATAAGATTGATAAACCCCTGGCCAGACTTACCAAAAAGAAGAGAGGAAGAACCCAAATAAATAAAATCATGAATGAAAAGCAAAAATGAACTATTGGGTCTTCATCAAGATAAAAACTTTTGCACAGCAAAGGAAACAGTCAACAAAACCAAAAGACAACTGAGAGAATGGGAGAAGATATTTGCAAATGACATATCAGATAAAGGGCTAGTATCCAAAATCTATAAAGAACGTATCAAACTCAACACCCAAAGAACAAATGATCCAATCAAGAAATGGGCAGAAGACATGAACAGACATTTTTCCAAAGAAGACATCCAAATGGCCAACAGACACATGAAAAAGTGCTCAACATCGCTCAGCTTCAGGGAAATCCAAATTAAAACCTCAGTGAGATATCACCTCACACCAGTCAGAATGGCTAAAATAAACAAGTCAGGAAATGACAAATGTTGATGGGGATGTGGAGAAAGGGGAGCCCTCCTACACTGTTGGTGGGAATGCAAGCTTGCGCAGCCACTCTGCAAACAGTATGGAGGTTCCTCAAAAAGTGAAAATAGAGCTACCCTATGACCCAGCAATTGTACTACTGGGTATTTACCCCAAAGATACAAATGTAGTAATCCAAATGGGCACCTGCACCCCAGTGTTTATAGCAGCAATGTCCACAACAGCCAAACTATGGAAAGAGCCAAGATGTCCATCAACAGATGAATTGGAAAAGAAGATGTGGTGTGTATATATATATACACACACACACACACACACACACACAATGGAATATTATACGGCCATCAAAAAAAATGAAATCTTGCCATTTGCAATGACGTGGATGGAACTAGAGGGTATTATGCTAAGTGGAATAAGTCAATCAGAGGAAGACAAGTATCATATGATCTCACTGATATGAGGAATTTGAGAAACAAGACAGAGGATCATAGCAGAAGGGAGGGAAAAATGAAACAAGATGAAACCAGAGAGGGAGATAAACCATAAGAGACTCTTAATCTCAGGAAACAAACCGAGGGTCGCTGGAGTGGAGCAGGGTGGGAGGGATGGGGTGGCTGGGTGATAGACATTGGGAAGGGTGAGTGCTAAGCTGAGCGCTGTGAAATGTGTAAGACTGATGAATCACAGACCTGTACCCCTGAAACAAATAATACATTATATGTTAATTAAAAAATAAATTTAAAAAAATGATATTTTCCAGAAACTTGAAATTTTACCTAAAAATTCCTATTATTTTCCTCACAGTGTATTTGTTTTAGTATTTTAAAAGTATGTTAAGTAACCATTAAGAAAATAAGAAATGAAAATAAACAGTTTCTCTTTGTTATTTAATGCAATTCTATATTATTGGCTCGGTCAATTCCCAAAAAGTGAGATGAATGGAGAGAGATTTGATCCCAAAAATGGAGAGAGTTTTGAGATCATCACCTGCATGGTTCTACTTTTCTGTCTCAATATCACAGTATATAAAACAATTAGGTTCACAGAAGTGGAAGCTTACAAATGTGTGTTTTTTATTCACTGTGTTTTAGGCTGTCAGACTAATCATGAAACGCTAACAGAAATATGCTGGCTTTGGCAGAGAAAGAAGTTGTATAATTTTGGAGTTGGACAGGCTTCTATCTCAGTCACTTCCTCTCTAAGGAGACAACCGCATTGTTTGGCACAGCCTTGGTACTCAGGCAGTGGACATTGTTGTTCTGGTGTTTTTAGTTATGATTTTCTTTAGTTTTGAATTGTGCATACCTTAATGATACCTAGTATCTTAGACCTGGAAGGAATGTGATGCAACTTTGAGGACAGCCCCCTCCTTGAGCAAAGCTAATATCTAACTTATGATGTAAGTTGCCTATTTTTTTATTTTTTCATTTACTCTTCAAAAATACAGTTAAGAAAATGAAAAGGCATATAGGAAACTCTTAATCTCAGCTAAAAAACTGAGGGTTGCTGGAGTGGAGGGGGGTGGGAGGGATGGGGTGGCTGGGTGATGGACATTGGGGAGGGTATATGTTGTGGTGAGTACTGTGAATTGTGTAAGACTGATGAATCACAGACCTGTACCCCTGAAACAAATAATACATTATATGTTAATAAAAAATAAAATGGAGAAGAAAAGAAAATGAAAAAGCAAATGACAGCCTGATAAGAACTATTCAAAACATACCTATTAGACAAAAGATTTGAATCAAGAATATGTAGAGTTCCTACAAGTCAATTACAAAAAACAAACAAAAAACAGACAATCCAGTCAAAGAAGAAACAAAAGACATGAACAGATCCCTTAGAAAATAGTTTAAATAATGAATAAAAATATGTTCAGTGTTAGAGAAATTCAAATTAAATCCACAGTGAGATAGTAAGTACTGCACACCTGTCAGAATGCCTCAAATTAAAAAGACTGGCTATACCAAGTTCTTGTGAGGATATGGAGCGATTGGAACTCTCATGCAATGCTCAAGGGAAAGGAAATTGTACATTCACTTTGGAAAAGAGTTTGGCAGTTTCTTAAAAAGTTAAAAATACACTTTTCTATCACTTAGTCATTCCACTCCTAGGTACGTGCCCAATAGAAATGAAAGCTTATGTCTCTACAAAGACTTGCACATAAATGTCCAAAGCAACTTTATTTGTAATACAAAAGACTGGAAATGACTCAAATGTTCCTCAACAGATGAATTGATAAATAACTACAGTGTATTCAGCAATGAAAAGTAGTTAGCTGTTAAGGGACAGATGAGTAATCTGGCACTCACGGGTAGCTTCGTGGTTGGAGAAAGTGGCTATAAATAAAAGGGCAATTAATTATGAAAATATTGACATCTAACTATGAAACAAACTGAAATGTGACTGTTACTTAAAGTTCTCAAAGAAAAATTGATTTCCTGGCAAGTAGTTATTCATACTTGTGAATCCTTAGGATACTTACTCAGATACTTGTACATATGTGCATTTCATATTTCAACTATTTTCTTTTGATGCTAATTTGAAGCAAATAATGGATGACCTGGCTTTGTTATTTGTATTATTACACAAATATAAATGTGTTTAACATTTTTATGGTAATCTTTTCACATATAATATTATTTTTGTGATTTTTTTGAAGTATGTTATATTTACATTAAAAAGTCTGGCACTGGGGCGCCTGGGTGGCTCAGTTGGTTGGGCAGCAGCCTTTGGCTCCAGTCATGATCCCAGGGTCCTGAGGTCAAGCCCCGCAGCAGGCTCCCTGCTCAGTGGGAAGCCTGCTTCTCCCTCTTCCTCTGTCCCTACCCCCCACTCCTGTTCTCTCACTCACTGTGCTCTCTCTCTCTCAAATAAATAAATTAAAAATTAAAAAAAATTTAAAAACCTGGCACTAATTACAATGTAGTTTTAAGCAAAACTGATATGAGCAAAGTGGCAGAGTAAATTGATCTCCCTCTTATTTCTGCTTTAACATCTGTGTTTTTGTTGTTGTTGTTGTTTGTGTGTTTCCAAACAAGCAGGGGTCCTCTCCCTTGAGCTCCCATCCCAAGAAGCCTCTCAACCTGGAGAGACCTGCTCAACTTCACCTCTGCTAATTCAGCACTTACTCTTCAGAATTTCTCAAGCAATAAGGTAAAGGCTCTTTCCAAATTTAGAACTCCTCCTTTGAGGTAACTGTTGGTAGTCTTGAGGGCTCTTGCTAAATGCTTTCCCACTGCTTCTGGCACATACTGGATGCACTTGCTAGCCTGTGTGTGCTTGTGGGGACCATGGAACAAGTGCTGGCCTGTGAGTTGTGAGTAAAGGTGGCATGTATCTGTGCACCGATTTGTGACTGTAAGACCTTACTACGACTTTTTTTTTCTTTTGGAATGATGATGAGAAAAGTCTCTGAATGACTGTGATGAACAGAATCCCTCTGCCCCAGCGATGGACATATTGTGTAAGTAAGAAAAAATTAAAACGTCTATTATTTTAAATCATACTGACTTGGAGGTCATTTGCTAGCCCAGCATGAGGAGCCTGTCCTGAATTGATGATGTCGCATTGTTACATTGTTTTATTTTTTTATATTACATTGTTAGAGTGGCATTGTTTTAATATTCTTGGGAATGACTCTAATAGTAGATTTTTTGCCATGGGAAAGGGAACAGGAGATCCCGTGTTGGGAAATAATTGGGGCAAACAGAAGCCACATATGCACCTGAAATCATGTCATATCAACAGCTATATTTTCAGCCTACCTACAGGGTTGGTTGTTGATGATGGTTATTTTTGTGTCTTCATTTTTTGATTGAAAACAAAAATAGAGGGTGTCAGCAGAAGACTATGTCTGCCTCAAGTCCTTTTCTTTCCACAGCAATTTCTTAACATTTTGATTTTCAGACATTGAAAACAAAAGAAGCTGGTGGGAGCCATTGACTGCAGAATCCACTACTCAAAGTACAACATTGCAGGAGGGTTTCTGCTCTCTCTGACCGTTGGGCTTAGTGCAAAATGAAGTATGTGGAAGCTACCTTGCAATTATAGAAAGGCTTAGAAATAAAACTCCAGAGTTTACATTGATAACATTCCCCAAGCCTCTCTGAAAAGAATTTCTGAAGCTTAAGTAGGAAAAGTGATGACAGTGGCTCACCAATAATTCTGTAAAATATGACTAATAGTACTGGAACAAGAATAAAGATTTAAAAATTTTTCGTGGGGGAGGGAATGAACACACACCCACACAATGACCAGTCTTTGGTTGTAGACAAATAAGATCTAACTGCTTACCTGCCAGAAAGTCAAAAACTTTTTTATGGACCATTTTTTAAATATACTGTCAAGTCTTTCCCAAAATAAAGTGAGATGTCAAATCAGCAGAGAATTAAAATATATTTATTAAAAAAAAACTCAAGCAGAAGGGCATCTGATGTTTTACAGACATTCCAACACCTTCAGGAAATTTGAACTCACACCAAAGGGTCTGATAGTCATTTGAGTCTCCATCTGTACCAGAGCACATGTGCACACGCAATGCACATTGAATCACTCCAGTGGAAAAAAAAAAAAAAGAACAACAACCCTGGTTTTAAATTATAGAAGTCTTCTACCATTCTTCTTAACCACAAAGTCTTTGGCAGCTTGAAATAGAGTGACTTAGAGTGATCTGGTCATAAAGCTTCCTTTGGTGCTAGAAGCCACAATGCTGAGCTACAAGCAACTGCCGCTCCAGGGACACAGTGACTATAAACTAACCCAGAAGAAATCTAAGACAGGGACAATTTTGGAAGCAAACTAAGAAAGAGGCATGACTTGTCCTGATTTGTCTAGAGAATCACTTCTCAATTTCATCATTTGCTTCATGTTGTCAGCTAGATGCCAGAATTTGGATGTGCTAAGGTTATTTTTCATACTTCTTCCTTGTAACCAAAGACATTCCTGCCATTTTCAAATTCTTGAAATATATAGAGCAATCTTCTAATATATATTGTGGGAGTGAAATACTTAGAAAGTTTGGATTTCACTGGAGTAAATTCACTATAAAATTGTTTAGGAGAAGTTTATGTTAAAGACATTAAATTAATTGCTACCATTTATTATAATTTTATTGTCCTGGGTATGTGCTACCTAACATGCATCACCACATTTATTCTTTATGGTAAACCTGCTGTTAGTATCCCCATTCTATAGATGAGAAAACTGAGTTTTAACAACACTGCTATTTGTTCAAGGTCACATAGCTTAGAACCCCACAGAAGACAGGATCCGAACTTAGTCCTAACTCTTAACTACCTTTCTCTTGCTGTCTTAAATACTTCTTCATTCATACTTTTATAAAATGTTAGTTTCTCTTAAAAGGAACATCTATGCATCTTTGAAAATGATAATTAGTATTTATATCAGAGTTTTCTTTGGAAAGGAGATGCAGATGGTTGAATGCTTGAAAGCGCAGAGTCTGAAGCAAGGACCACCATTTCCCAGCTGTGAGATGATAAGTGAATCACATACCTCCCCTGTGCTTCCATTTCTGTGCATGTAGCCTTCTTGTGGAGATGTATTTATTTTATATGTATAAAGCCCTAAACATGTTCAGTGGAAAGTATGCAAATGTAGGTGTTATTATTAATGTGTCTGAATATCATATTCACATATTTAAATAAATCATAACCCACAGATAAGTTATCCCAGCTCAGCCTACCCAAATGACACCGAAAATCTTTTTCTTTTTTCTTTTTTAAGGAGGTTAAATGGAAACCTCACTGCAGCTCTGACTCAAGTCCCAGCCCAGCGCAGGATGCAATGACAAAGTGATGGTGTGCCACATTGGCTCATAAACTTTTAACTCAGACTCTGCCCCCTCAACCCTCCCCCCCCCAAAAGAAACATGACATATTAATCCTGTTCTGAACTTTATCTTACATTTCCACAGGCTCTTTGGGCCATCTCATTTGATACAGTTCAAATTTCCTGCTGGTCAGGTAGCACTAATATCTGCTTTTCCCTTTTATTCCTGCCATATCATCTCAGGGCTTTCTTCACTGAGGACGCAATTCCAGATTTGGGGTGAAAATTGAAACTGTAGAGCAGCAGAGGGGGCAGCAAAGCGAGGAGAATGGAAGGACTCATTAATCAGGATCCAGAACTGCCACTGATTAGAACTCTGGGAAGTGGGGCACATTCTTCCCCCAGGGTGAATGTGGAAGTGTTTGCCTTCTTTCTTCTTTTCTCTTTTCCTGTGGTGCCTCAAAAAATGTGCAAGTTCTGGCTCCTAGCCAGTGGGTTGATTTCTTTGTTTAAGGGAAAGTGTAAAGTATTTTCACATTAAATGAAGAACTTCAGACATCTCCAGGAATCTGTCCTTTGAGGGCTTGTTAAAATCCAACAAAGACCCATTTATACTTTAAGAGAAGCTCTTCTTCCTTCTGTGGGTTGCCTTGGGGATTTTCATTTCTTTCTGCAATACCACTCCATTTTGTCTTAGCTCCTCCTCTCAGAAGTACGGTCAAATGCATTTTTTAAAATTTTAAGCCCTCAGATCTTTCTTATTCTTGCTTAATCTAATCTGTGTTATTAGTATTCATGTTTTAAAAAAATAAAACCAAAGACATTTGAGTTGGTTTTAACTGCCTTCACCCTTGCCTAGGGGTGATAGAAATGTTTATTCTTGAATTTTAAAGTCACAAATGTCATGAGAGGTTTACTAAGAAAACTAGTTTTCTCTGAGTTTGTGATTTCTCATTGCAAATTTCCTAAGACTCCTATGTATCTTAAGTCTTCACAAGAGGTATCAGAAAATAAATTTAAGAGTAAATGTCCAAATGAAAGTTAATTCCTGCCCCCTATAATTATCAGGACACACACCTGTGTCTTGCCTTTTTGGGTGGTGAGTAAAAAATATTCTTGGGGGCGCCTGGGTCACTCAGTTAAGTGTCCAACTCTTGGCTTTGGCTCAGGTCCTGATCTCATGGCTTGTGGGATCGAGCCCTGCATGGGGAGCTCTATGCTCTGTGGGAGTCTGCTTGGATATTCTCTCCCTTTGCCCCTTCCCTGACTCTCTCTTTCTCTCCCCCACTCTCTCTCAAATAAATAAATAAACCTTTAAAAAAATATTCTTCACAAGAGTGAAGAAGATTGTAAACTTTGGGAAGTTAGAGTTCATTTGCTGCTGCATGCCCTTTAGCCAGCAGAGTGCCTTGCCTATATTAGACACTCAAAACATGTTGTCTGAAGGAATAAATGAATAAATTTTAAAATGATACAATATCTAGTCTTAAAAACAGTTTTGAATTCATTCTTTTACCTCTTATTTTTATTTTTTTACTTAAATGCAATAATTAATATACGATATATTAATTTCAGAAGTAGAGGTCAGTGATTCATCGGTCGTATATATTACCCGATGCTCATTACAACTTTTATCTCTTATTATTAAGCACTTGAACTTGCTCCCACCACCATTTGTATGTTAATTCACCATGGGCTGTACACCATGACATCTCGTAGGAAAGAAACGAACACAGCATTTCTCACTAATGTAGTAGACTCACGTTGTATTTCTAGGTCTTCTTGGGTATCATGCCTGTAAGATCAATGCAGCATGGACATTTAGGTCTACCTGGCTGCATGGTCTACCTGCAGTTGTTATCAGTGGCCATCTCAGAATTGTACCCAGTGACACACTCAATTTTGTACCTTTGGTGTAACATCTGAAGAATTAGACTTTATCATTGTTGGAGAAGTCCCACTTGATACTAAAAAAAATATTTAAGTGAGATTATTTCCTCCCTAATTACATTTTTTAATTCCTCTGAGATAATATAAACTGATTATGTGCAAGATGGTAGTTAGTTTTCTCACTGCATAAAGAAGATGGAAGTAATGTCACTCATGTAATTTAATTGACTACAAAATTACTTGTTTTAACCATTAGCAGAACTTCTATGAGAATTTTGAGGGAAAAGTTTAAACGGTGAAACTAGAAAATATTTATCTAAAATATATCTATCATCTTTCTGTCAATCAATCATCTATCTATCCTATTTATAAGATGAGCAGCCAAGGTTGAGAACCACTCCCATAACAAATCAGTTCTTCCTTGAGGACACTGTTTTTCAAAAGCCCTCTTAATTAGTGCTTTTTCTCCTCCACACTCTCATACCCCGAGGCCTGGAGATGGGGCAAATGCACTTATTTCTCTTTGTCACTTCCAGGCAACCTTTCCTCATTCTTTCCAGTTTTATTTTTTTTTATTTTTTTAAAGATTTTATTTATTTATTTGAGAGAGAGAATGAGATAGAGAGAGCATGAGAGGGGGTAGGGTCAGAGGGAGAAGCAGACTCCCTGCTGAGCAGGGAGCCGGATGCGGGACTCCATCCCAGGAGCCTGGGATCATGCCCTGAGCCGAAGGCAGTCGCTTAACCAACTGAGCCACCCAGGGGCCCAGTCTTTCCAGTTTTAAAGCTCACGTTGTGAACTCATATTACTGTTCCTTGTTGGAGTCATTTGCAGACTTCCAGGTCATTCTCCTTTTTCCCTTAAAGAGATAAAAGTCACTGTGTCCTAAACTGCTCCTCTCTTATCCTTGATCATTTCAAAATCTATGTAGATACTGCTTCAATCTAGCTTTCCTGTGCCTTGAGCTCATTTCCCTAAAACGATCATCTTCCGTCAACATAGGACAATCTCAGGTTATATCATATAGTTTCTTTTTACTAGCAACCCTTAATTTCCAAAACTTTCAATTTCAATCTCTCTCCATGACCTTTACTTTTTGTTTTACCAGTTCAAACATATTTATATCCTACTAGGGTCAAAATCACTTGATCATACCACTTTTTTGTTGTTACCCTACGAATTCCCTTTCTTTTTCACCCAACTTACATTCCATGACTCATCCTCATAATTACTCCCTGTTTCCTTGTATTGTATCTGTATTACAGAATTTCATCCATGCTCAATCCATGGTTAAATTCATCTTTCTACCTACTATACATCTGCTCTCATACAGCTGAATATGGCTGCAGAAAATCACAACCATAATGATGGTCTTCCTTTAAATTTATGACCTCTAATCTCAAGTGGGCTCTTAATGTTGTGTGGCAATCATATTATATTTCCTTAGTCCATTCATTCTCCCACTCTCCCTGAAAAAAATATTCCCTACTTTTTCTTCTCTCCTCAACTTCCCTACAGTTGATGACTGTGTTTCCAGAGAAAATAGAAACGAGCAGAAAAGAGGTTCTACAAGCTTCTACCATAATAACTAAGCACCTACTTTCATCCGTTCCTTTGACAGTGGTTGACTTAAGGTGTTCCCATCTAAACACAATTCCTCCACTTGGCAGGAGACTGCTTGCTTTCTCTTCTACTTCTAGACATTGTTCTCCCTCCTTTATCATTTCCCTCCACTTTCTACTCGATCATTTATATCAGCATACAAACATGCTCTTATTTCTCTCATCTGAAAAAAATTATTGACCCTGTCCCCAATTAGCTACCACTGAATTTCTCATTCCTTTTTATATAAAAACTTTCAAAATGTTGTCTAAATTAATAGTCCTCAGTTCTTCTCCCCTTTCTCTTGTAAACCCTTTCTGGTTAAGCTTTGAACTTACCACTCTAATGAAATACCTTTTATTAAATCACCAGTGACCTCCATACTGCTAAATCAAAATCAGTTTTCATGTACTGTCTCACTTGACCCATCATCAGAATTTGATACAATGAATCACTCTCTTTTTCCTTGAAAATTTCCTCCTGTGCATCCCAGGTTACTACTCTCTTCAGGTTTTCTTTCTTCTCCCTGTCTGCTCCTTTTTCTAGGGCTTCTTTGATGAATTCTCTTAATCTCCCTGACCACGAATTACTGGAGTGCCCCCAGACTAAGCCCTCACACTCTTCCCTTCTATCCTTACACTTGATATTTTGACAGCTTCATCTTTTTCATGATTTCAGAAATCATTTCTCCACTGACAACTCCTAAGGGGTTATCTCCAACCTGGACCTTCTATCTCAACTCAAAGTCTCTCCACTTAGATATCTAAGAGGCACCTCGAATCTAGCAGCCCTAGAGTCATACTCTTACCCTTCCCTCCAGTCCTGCTCTTCACAGAACCTTCTCCATATCAGTAATTGCTGTTCCACACTTCTATTTGCTCAGGCCCAAATCACTGGGATTAATCTCTCTCCTTCTTTCATAACTGGCTTTCAGTCTATCACAAAGTACTCCTCCCTCTACCTGGGAAATACATCTACAATCCAAACATTGTTGCATTCCCTTTATTTCTATCAGTTTAGTCCAAGTCATCATCATTTCTTGAATGAACAATTGTGATGACCTTCTAGCTGCTATCCCCATTTCTGCCTTCATTACCCTTATAGATTATTATCCATATGGCTGACTTACACAGCATAAATTCAAACATGTCACTCTTCCACATAAATACTCCAGTGGCTTCTCATCTCACTTGGAGTAAAATCCCAAGTCTTCACATTGGTCTACATAATCACATCACCTGTCTATATCTCTGTGGTCGTCTTTGCTGGTTTCTCCATTCCAGTCATATGGGCCACTCCGTTCTTCTTCTCACTTACTGTATAATCTGGCTTCAAAACTCTTGTACTTGTTTCCTCTCCAGTTTTCTACCATAAATGCACATGCCTAGATTCCTGTCTCTATTGCAGTATAAATAGCCTCAGCGAAGCATTTCCTGGCCACCATAATTAAAATTCCATTCCCTAGTTCTCTTATTTTTCCCTATAATACCTATTAATATCTAGCTTACTATATATTTTACTTGTTTGTAAAACAAGTTACATGTTACTATCTCCTTTTTGTAGGCTATAGACTTCATTCTCTTGTGCCAACTACTATACTTCCAGGCATTCAGTAAATATTTGATGAATTCATAACTGAAAGAATAAATGGATATAACAATGCTCCTGATTATCAAATGGCTAAAGACATGATTGAAATTTCAAGGGAGAAAATGACTATAAGATGAAAAAGGGAAAAAGACTCATTTTAAATATTTAGGAAAGATTGCAGTGAAATAGAAGGCTCTTTACCTGAGAATTGTGTTAATATATTCAAAGAGCTAGAATGTGAGTACAAATTGTATAGGATTCTTTCCTATATTTACAGCTATAATAGCTTACATGAGAATCAGTTATTTTTAAGAATATTTGGTCTTCGTAAAAGTTTAATGGAATGTTAAGAAGAAATTCAATGCATTCTCTAACACTCAATAGCTAAACACCAATTTAAATAGAATAGAAAACTTACAAGCCTCTACAAGCAAAAAGAGAAATAGAATAAGATGATTTGGGACATCTTACTTAGTGATATTTATTAATTTTATGATGTTTTTCCTTTATGGACTAAAATGGATAACCTAACATTTAGGGCCAAAATGAAGTAGCATATGAAGTGAGGAAAACTGTCACACATGATGTAAATTTTGTGCTTAGATTTTATGTAGAATATTGCACAATTCCATTAGCCCTTATAAGTTCCTTTTTACTCTAATCAGTTATTAGCACTTTATACGCTTGCAGGATTTTTGTACCACATTGTTAATCAGTCTGTGCTGCTTCTCCAGCCAGTAAGTATAGAGTTACTTCTGAAGACTAGATCTTCTTTCTTCAGTGAGTGAAAAGCAACCAGAGACAGCTTGAAGAATTCCAAATGCTGTCAAAAAAAAAACGACTGAGTTAGCCAAGGGAGGAGAAAGGAAGTGGAAAAGAGCAGCCACATGAGTTCATGGGCCTGGCTTTTTATCATGCCTACTCTTGGGGCCACATCAGTGGCCTTGCTTTTGTGCCAGAAGCAGTGCAAGTCATAATTAGAATATGGAATATTGCAAAGAAAGGGGAAAAGGCCCCATCTGTGCAGCCACTTTAACTACAAGCCCAGAACCTGTTTTACAGCTGAGGCACAAAGACTGTATTAATACATGTGGTTAGTTCCTTCTCCATACATACTGTAGATTCATTGTGTCTGCTTTTCCTAGGTGGAGCAAGCACAGACATAAAATATTTTGTTCTCTTTTTGCTGTTACACTTCCTTTCTCACCAGATGCAGCAAACTCCTTCCTAAGCCCTTCTGTCTGTACTGCTCAGCATGTTGACACCAATCAGCTTGCAAGTGAATGGGCTGTCAGCACTGGATATTTTCTCCTCCATTGTCACTGGTCTAATGACATCCTCTGGTTTATGCACTTTTCTCTCCAACACCACCATAAGCCAGAATAACTCACTCAGTCTGGGTGTTAGGCACCTCTACTATAATTCATGCCAAGTAAAGGAAATCCCTAGACTTAAGGACAAATAGTGGAGCATATGTACAGAGTACTGTGCAATCTCCATGTGTAAACTTTCCGTTTAATATAATGAAATAAAGCATTTCAATGTGCGTGGTGCTTTTTTTTTTTTTTTTTTTTTGTAGATAAAGCAATTGGGGATGAGAGATCCTAGCACAATAGCACCATTATTCCTAAAAATCACCACGAGAGTGAGAGTCTTATGTATTTAGGTGGATTTCAGAGTCTAGAATGCTATGGGAACTTAACAAATGATTGTTAACTATTGTTAAACACAAGTGTTTACTGAGTCTTAATGATAATGGATATCTATGGGAATATTCTTAAGATAATAATAATTTATTGGTATCAGGGTTTGGAAGAGAACAGAGAGCCCTGAAATTAGCCCATGCATATGCTGTCAACTAATCTTTGAGAAGGCACCAAGAACAAATAATAGGAAAAGGATAGTCTCTTCAAGTACATGGCATTTAGAAAACTCAATATCCACATGCAAAAGGATAAATTTGGACTCTTAGCTTACACCATACATAAAAATATAAATTCAAAATGTATTATAAAGTTAAATATAAGATGTGAAACTGTAAAACTCCTACAAGAAAATATAGGGGGAAAGCTTTTGACATTGGTATTGGCGATGAATTTTTGGATATTTTGCCAAAACACAGATATCAAATGCAAAAATAAATAATTGGGACTACATCAACCTAAAAAGCTCTGCTCAGCATAGGAAATGATAAAATGAGAGGCAATCTGTGGAATGGGAGAAAATATCTTCATTCCATATATCTAATAAGCTCTTATTATCAAAAATATGTAAGGAACTCATACAACTCAATAGCAAAAATACAAATAACATGATTAAAAATTGGGCAAAGGACCTGAATATACATTTTTTTCCAAAGAAGACATGTATGAAAAAGGGCTCAACAGCACTAATCATTTGGGAATTGCAAACCCAAACCACGGTGAGATATCACGTCATCCCTGTTAGGATGGCTTTTAGCAAAAAGTCAGGAGACAATAAGTTTTGATGAGGGTGTGGAGAAAAGGGAACTCTTTTATGTTGTTGGCAGGAATGTAAATTGGTATGGCTATTATGGAAAACAGTATGAAGGTTCTAAAAAAAATGAAAATTAGGACTATTACATGAACTACCAGCAATCTTGCTTCTAAGTATATATCTAGAAGGAATGAAATCAGTATGTTGAAAATATACCTGCCCTCTCATGTTTATTGTAGCATTATCACAATAGCCAAGATATGGCAATAATCTGTGTATCCACTGAGAGATGGAAGAAAATGTGATATATATATGTGTGTATACACACACACACACACACATACACACACACTGGAATATTATTCGGCATAAAAGCAGAAAGACATCCTGCCATTTGCAACAACATGGAGGAAACATTATGAGGACATTATGCTAGGTGAGATAAGGCAGACAAAGAAATATAAATACTGCATGATCTCACTTATATGTGAAACTTAGAGTGAAAAGGTGGTTGCCAGGAATTAAGAGTACGGGAGGTGGAGAGTGTTGGTGAAGGGGTATGAATGTTCACTTGTAAGATGAATAGGTTTTGGGGATCTAACATTCAACATGGTGACTAGAGTTAGTAATACTGTACCATATGCTTGAAATTTGTGAAGAGAGTAGATCTTCACACACAAGGTAACTGTGTGAGGTAATGGATGTGTTAATGTACTTGATAGTGGTAATCATTTCACAACGTATGTATAATTAAATCATCACATTGTACACATTAAATATCCATTTATTCTTGGATCAACAATCATCAGTCTCAGTGGTTAGAAAGATAACAAGACCCAACTGTCAATTATCAATCTCATTACAACCAAGTTATTGCGGGATTCCTCTCTACTTATCTGATACATCCTAAATGATATGATAAATTCCACCCATGTGTTTACCACGAAATTTCCTTTTTTTTTAAGGTTTATTCATTTAATTTAGAGAAAGAGAGCACGAGTAGGGGTAGAGGCAGAGGGAGAGGGAGAGAATCCTTGAGCAGATTTCTCGCTGAGCGCGGAGCCCGAGGCTTAATCTCAGGACCCTGAGATTATGACCTGAACCAAAATCAAGAGTCAGATGCTCAACCAACTGAGCCACCCAGGTATCCCTCCACTTCACTGGTACACAGGAATACAATATTTTCTGGGTTCCCTTGAGTTTTGTTGCAACCTGAAGTAGATACTGTTGTTGCTCTGCTCATTCCCTCAGATCTCTTAAACTAGTCTGTGTCCATGCTGCAGCTTTGACATAACTTCCCGCTAATGGCTGGCACCTTGACTTCAGACATTTGCTTTGGGAACTACTGCTGCCTCATCTTCATGATGTGGAGATGCCCAGGACTTTTACATCTCTTTCACCTCACCACATCCAAAGGCAGAGCCCATTATAAGTGACTGAAATTGCACCTGTACTTGGCTTTCTTGTTTCTCACATCCATTACTGATTTTGGGGGGCATTACTTCCTAAATAAATAACTTGGATTTAAATCCTTGGCACAGGGTCTGCTTCTCAGAGAAACTAACCTAAAAACAGTTACTGAGTCTTATAAGTGAAACTATAAAAGGAAACATAGCATTTCTAACCTGAGATATTTAAGAGCCAGTATGCCTCTTCAGCATCTCTTTTCTCCTTTGGCAGCAAATTTGGAGGCCATGTTTTGGAAGAATCATCTTGTATGGTTGAGTCATAGTTTGGTGGAATGTTGCTCTAGAGACCTTCTTTCTCTTTTAGACTTTTATGACTGATAAATAAACCTTTATTAAGTAAAGCCACTGATCTATCAAGGTGGTTCTTTTTAATTCCTGAAACTTAGCCTGTCATAGCTATCCTGACTAATAAAAGCCATTTTATTGCATTTATATGTTAATATCTTATTCCTTCCACTAGCTGTGGAAAGAGTACATGTGACTTGGATGTCTTTATATACTACTTCATGCCTAGGCATAATTACTGCCCTGTATATACAGAACAGTGGCTGAATGGTTGGATGGTTGAATGCTCAAATGAATTAATGAAAAGTAAGTAGCAGGAATATTCACATAGTCCAGGTAGATTGGCTCTTTCCAGTGTCAGAAATAAGTTCATATAATTTAGCAAAGTCTGTTACCATGTAAAAGTAACCTCATAAGGTCTCATAGTTTTAGGATAGAACCAATACTTAGATCCTTAGAAATACACTGCCAATACAAAATAGTTGAGTTAGAAAGTATTATGAGAAGCCGACCAGATTTGTTTTTCAGATATTATGCTATTTTCTTGGCCTCTGATCTTGGGGAAGTGTTGGCACATGGCTCCAGTTCCTGCTTCTTAGATTTGCTTCCTGAATGGAGAAACCCTGGGCACTGTTTTCCTTTGTTCGGGTGGTTAATTATGTTTCAGGGTGGTACTCACAGGGCAGAACACTTTTATAGCTACTTGCTTCGATCTGGCCTCTCTGCCAATCCTTGTTCCACTTGTGGTCAGTGAACCCAAACTCTGGAGGGGTTAGTTTCCCACCCAAACTGCCCACCCAGGCTGGGAGCTTGATTTTAGCATTTGCTTTCCTTGTCAATTTCATCTTTTTCCATTTGCTTTTACCCTCCTCTGGTTCTCATCGAGTTGAACCCAGCATGGTTTTCCCTTAGTTAACTGCTGTGTTGTTCTAGGCATTAATATCATTGTCAGCACAGTTGTGTGAACAAGTTTTATTGGTTATTTTGGGCTTTTTCTGCCAGTGGGAAGACTAAGTCTATAATAGCAATCAAATGCCTCAGAGAACTATTCATTCCATATTTGTCACTTGCCAAATCCATTGAAGAGGATTTCAACTTCCTATTTGGAATAATACTATTTCTCATTTAAAAAATTGTAGAACATGAATGGAAAGTATAGAAAAGAAAGTAAATTTCACCTATAACCCCATCACTCATAAATAAACACAACTGAAATTTTATATCTTTTTCAGTCCCTTTTATTCATTAGCATTTATGAATAATTAATAAATACATAAACACATATGCACACATACCCAAACTTTTTTCTTCAAAATTGAGATTGCAGGACATATGCAATTTTTAATTTAGCATCATATTGTATAAATTTCCAAAGTCTTTACTGTTACGTGATATTGTTTCTAATGACTAAAACAATTTCTTACATGAAGGATTCACCTTATATGGAAACCATTCACTTTTTGATACACATAGGGAATGTTTCTCACTTTTTGCTATTATGGATACTTTAAGATGAGCTGTTCTTATATTTCAATTTGTGCATGTACAATTATTTGCTTAAGAGCATTTTCCAGAATTGGGTTCTCTGGGCAAAAATGTATAAAACCTTTTGGGTCTCTTTAATACTCCAGATTTCTTTCCTACAAGGTTTTGTCAATATATTTCACACCTTTTAGGGTATTAATAATTATTATTCATAACCGTCATTAAACATTAAAATTAGATGTCACTGTGCTTGTAATTTGCATTTCTTTAGTAATATATTCTTTATATACTTACATCACAGATTCAGTACCTCCCTTAGATTACTGATACGTTCTTTTATCCTTCACTTTTCATCCAAATTGTTTTTGTTTTCTGTTTGGTCTCTTAACTTTCATATTGGAGGCTTTTCTAAAATGCTTGTGAATTCTGTTTTCTTTACTGTTATTAAGAGCGATGAACCTGAAAATCTGATTATAAGCTCTATGCAGAGGATGGGGCCTATTGATCTCGCGATTCACAGAAAAGCTATTAGACCAGACCTTTCCTGGGACTCCCTCAGTGTCAGTTTCTTTAGCCCTCTTCTCTTGTAGTGATCAGATTTCCCACTGAAAAGTTCTCTTCGGGCAGGTCACAGGTGTTCCCCTGGTCTCCCTGGGTTGTTGTTGTTGTTGTTGTTGTTGTTGTTGTTGTTGTTGTTGTAATAGCACACTTGCCCTGACTTTTCCTCATGTCACTGAGTCCGAGGATCCTCTCTTACAAGTTTCCAGAGAGTGACCTCTTAGACATCCCATAGGGCGAGGGAGGGGTGGTTACTCAGGGCGGAGTGGGAGAGGGGTCTAGGACATCTGTTCTCATCCGACCTTCTGTTTCCCAGCCACCTCCTCCTCATCCAGAGGTGTGTGTGGACATTAATTCCTGAGACTTTTGAAGATTCTGCACTGCACGTTAGGCCAAGGCACTCACTAATATGCTTTCCAGGTTGTCAAGTGCTGTTGCTGTTGTCTCTATTCCTACTTTCTCTATCCTTGTGGGTTTTTGTCTTTTAAAATAATGTCTTTCTTGGGGCGCCTGGGTGGCTCAGTCATTAAGCATCTGCCTTCGGCTCAGGTCATGATCTCAGGGTCCTGGGATCAAGCCCCGCATAGAGCCCTGCATTGGGCTCCCTGCTCGGCGAGAAGCCTGCTTCTCCCTCTCCCACTCCCCCTGCTTGTGCTCCTGCTCTCTCTGTCTCTCTCTGTCAAACAAATAAAATCTTTAAAAAAATTAAAAAAATAAAATAATGTCTTTCCTGATGTAACAGTGGGGTTTCAGGAGATGGCAATATTGGATGGCCCAAAGCTATCTTTGAAGTTAGGCATTTTTCTTAAAACAGCATATGTTAAATTATTTTTAAAAAATGCAAATGAGAAGTTTTATAATTTAAGTGGTTGAACTTATTAGCCTTTATCATCATAAGCAATATGACTAGACCTACTTTAGTAATTGTCTTATGTATTATATTTAAACTACCTTCTTATGTCTTTTATTTTGTCCTTTGCTTTCTTTTTCTTTCATTTAAAAAAAAATCTGTGATGGTTTCTAGACACTTATTTTACTTTATATATTATTATAAAATCAAATGCATTAACAAATCACTTTAAGCTTTTTTTAGGTAAATTTAAAAACTGAGAATCTTACTTTCCCATCTTTGTACAATTTGTAAGTATAGATCCACATGATGAAGATTACCTTTGAAGTATTACTTATTATTATTATTATTATTATTATTATTACTGTTGAAGTGTACTTAACACACAGCATTAAGTTAGGTTTAGGTATACTGTATGGTGATTTGACAAGTCTATACGTTATGCTACTCATCACAAATGTAGCTATCATCTGTCAGTAGACGATGCTATTACAATACCATTGACTATATTCCCTATACTGTACCTTTTATCCCCATAACTTATTCATTCCATAAATGGAAGCCTACATCTCCCATTCTTTCATCCATTTTGCCCATCCTCCCATCAAATTCCTCCCTGCCCCAGCAGCCATTAATTTTTTCCCTGTATTTAAGAGTCTGATTTTTTGTTCGTTGGTTGGTTTCTTTGTTTAGTTTTTAAGATCCCACATATAAGTAAAATCATTTATCTTTCTCAGTCAGACTTATTTTGTTTAGCATAAGACCCTCTAGGTCCATCCATGTTGTCACAGATGGCAAGATCTCATTCTTTTTATGGCTGAATAATTTCCTCTGTGTATGTGTATGTGTGTGTGTGTATCACATCTTTTTTTATCCATTCATGTATCATTGGACACTTGGATCGCTTCCATATTTTGGCTATTATAAATAATACTGCAGTAAACATAAGGGTGTATATGTTTTTCAAATTGTATATTTGTTCTCTTTGGGTAAATACCCAGTAGTAGAATTACCAGATTATATGGTGTCTCTATTTTTAATTATTTGAGGAACCTCCATGCTGTTTTCCGCAGTAGCTGCACCATTTTACATTCCCACCAACTGTACATGAGAGTATCTTTTTCTTCACATCCTCGCCACACTTGTTATTTCTTATCTTTTTAACTCTAGCCATTCTGGCAGGTGTGAGTGATATCTCATTGTGGTTTTGATTTGCATTTCCTTGATGATTAGTTATGTTGAGCATCTTTTCATGTGTCTGTCATCTGTGTGTCTTTGAATAATTGTTCTTGTGTTGAGTATCTTCTTTGAGGAAACATCAACTTTTTAACATTTAACTGTACTAATATTTTAACAAACATTATTTAGATTTAATTTTAACTGTTCTTTGAGCTTCCATATGATTTCTTATTATACGGTTTGTTTTCTCATTCTTGAGTTTTTCCTTTGATTCACCTCTAAATCAACTAATAATCCTTTAAGCACCTCTTTCAAGAATGCTGTTATACTTTCTGAATTTTGCAAAGATGAGACTCTTTCTTTGATGTTCTACACAATGATTTAGCTCAGTATAGAATTTGAGGCTAATGATTTTTCCTTAGAAAACTGTTGACATTCTTTCTTTTTACGATGGTATTCAAATATTACAGATATCAGTTTCTTTCATAAGCTTTGTTGTAAAGAAAAAAAGAGAACTTTATTTTCCATATTTCCTTTTGAATTCTGACTCTTAATCCCCATTCCCTAGAACAGGTGGAAAGTTGAGTTCTTCTTGAAATATCCATATTAGACTTGTTCTGTGTACTCAAACATTGTGTGCAGTGCGGAGGGAGGCTTGGGGGATGGCAAATGTCTTGGTTTGCTCAGAACTGAAGGGTTTCCCAGACATGGAGTTTCTATGCTAAAACTGCAGAAATCCTAGGTAACCTGGGACATGTTGGTCATTTTAGATGTAGACTGTGGTCTTTGGTTCCTGTGGTTTGCTTTTCTGAAGACTATTGTAGAGGGCTGACAGGCTCCTTAAGTTCAGCTGTTCTCTGTTGTTTACCATATGTGCTTGGCAGACAGAACCCTTCTGCACACCTTCCAAGTGCATGTGCCCAATTGACTAACCCAGCCATTCATTCATTCATTTTTTTTTTTAAGATTTTGTCAGCTCCACAGAAGAACTGCTAAAAGACAAGATGTGGTTTGATCTATCTCTTCTTCATAGCCTTGAGGCATATCTTCCTAGTCTAGGGATAATCCTTCTGCCTTTATGGTCAGAAACTTATGCCCATGAAGCCAAGGAAGCTTTGGTTTTATCATAAAATCCTCTAGGTTCTCCTAGGAGCTTAAAAATTGGGGGAAAATGTCCACAGATACTTGTGGCTCCTTCCTCTTTTCTGCCCTGTCTCATGTGTTTCCTGGAATGATCACATGTAGAGCAGTTTACCTGTTTGACAAGGAAAAGAGAAAAGAAGTTGAAATCTCAACATGGCATCCAGCCCCATAGCTTTGAAAACATTGATTCTCTACCAAATTTTTCCTCCACAAGAAACCTATTTATGGTTAAAATATTGGGATTCTTTTCTTTAAATTTTAAAAATATTTTTAAACAGAATATTGGAAACCTCTTTGAGTTGCAGTTTTAGATTTCTGGTTAACCCAACAAAAATTGCCAATTCATCAGCTACCAGGCTGTGATTTAGCATATATTCCAAAGCACAAGGGGCCCATGTAAGCATCATACATGATCTTTGGGATCCTTTGGACATAATGGATTCTTTTTTACTTATTTGACACCATGTGATGGATCTTGCTCTTTTTAGACAGTGTGTACAATGACTATAGGAGATAAAATGAAATTATTTTTCTGTAATCAGTGGTCCTGTACTTTTTTCTGCTTTATTTTGCAACCTTACTGTACATATAATTTCAGACTATTCTCTATCTCAAGAAAAAGTCAAGCAGCTTGACTTTCCTATGAATAGGTAAACTGAAGTTAATGATAGAGACTTTTTAAAGATAGAGACTTTTCTTCCTTCCTTCCTTCCTCCCTCCCTCCCTCCTTCTTTCTTTCCTGTCTTTGTTTTCTTTTCCTTTTCTTTTTTCTCTTTTCTTTCTAGTTTTCTTTAACAATAGAAAATCAGCCCCCTCCAAGTAGTCTTAGAAATTTTCCCTTAACTATGTACTCTTCCTGACAGATCTGCCTGTGTGGCCATGCTAGCGCCCACCAGAAGGAACAGTCCTAGGAAGAAAGAATAATAAATGTTCCTTGGCATAGTTGAAGCTGCCAGTCACATAATGTTGCTTTTCCTCTTTTTTACTTCACTTGAGAGGGTTGATGGGTACTATTTAGTGAGGAATAAAATCCACAAGTTTGCTGTGGAAGACCTTATCTATGTTGCTTCTGAATCTAATCAAGTAACCCAAAGTCTTTACCATTCTCACAGAATTCATTGATCTCTGCCTCCAAGTTCCAGGAATATTGTGTCCAATAAGGGTGCTAACGCTTTGGTCATAAATATTCACTGCATCTGTCAACCCATCCAGTTTTCTGACAGTATCTAAAATAACCATGCCTATGCTGTGACTTTAGTTCTACTGTTTTCAGTTTTGGGACTATATTCATTGTACACCTGTGTCTAAGTTTATATCCATCAATGCCTGCTAAGTGTTTTTTTAACTTCTGATCATCTCTGTGGTTTCATGTTGAGTATTAAAGTGTTCTGCCAATCATAATGTAAGATATGTATCCAGGAATTAATTTTCATGCCTTCCCTTTTCATAATTGATGTGTTATTTGCCTTTCATTCACTTTTTTTCCCCTTTGGCTTTGACTCATTCCATTAGATTTTATTTACATTTATCTTAACAGACTTCTGCAGTTAATCAAATAAATTCAGCAGTAAACCCAAGATGACTGTTAAAATGATTAAACAAACTTTCTCAGCCACGCTGCAGCTCTCCAGTCATTATACCCTTTGCCTGAATGTATTTATAAATAAATGCCTGCATCACAGCTACCCAATTGTCAGTGGATATTCTGGGAGGAAATTATTCAAAGAGAGCTGTTCCATGTCATGTATTTTTATTGGAGATTTTTTTACCATAGCTTCTGTTTGGTAGCTCTGTTTTGAATCCAGGTATAGTATTAAGACTAAAGTGATCATTAAAAACATTTGGACATAGATACAACTCACATCGCCAAGCTTCTACAGTATATAATTCTTCATTTCTCTCTTTGTTTACAACAGATTGATAATAAGGATATTATTCTCTTTTTCTATTAGGAAAATAAATCCAATGTGGGCTACTTAATTGCCTAATGTACTTGAAGAGTCAATTATTCTGACTCAAATTTCAGTGTTCTTTCAATTTACTATTGGCTCCCAAATTATTTTGATGATAATACATTCAGGTGCTCAAAATCCCCTTAAACCTCCTACTTACACTTAACCATATTGGTAGGGGAAATAAATATTTATGATTAAAACAAAATGTCACAGTCAAAGCAAAATGTATTCAGGGTGGTTTAAAAACATAATTTATTAAAAAGCAAGAAAAGCAATTGAAAAATATATCCAACTCAAGACTAACACAGATGATGCTCTGCCTTCTTAAACACTGACAAATTTCTAATGATGTATGTGAGTACCACATAACAGCAGGTTTGCAGTACTGCTAAATGTTGTCTGGGATCCAGACTTCATAGCAGAAAAAAACCCACAGTAAATACCAGGGACGCATCAATTTTCATTTACAAAATTACATTTAGTAAAGCACAATAACTCACTTAAAAATTGATCCTCAGTTATACATAGATATATGTTTGTGTGGAGTTGACTATCACTGAGTTATAAGAACAGAAGAAGAAACTTGCATTTTGGAACATTTCCACCTATTGGGTAAATTCTTTCTGCCCAACAGGAGGTCACAGCTGATACCATGAAAGATCAGAAAAAGCATAGAATCTAGTACCTCTCAAATACTTTAACATCATGACACATGTAGAAAATCATTATCTTTAATTGGCATACATTACCTGGAAGTGGTGAGAAACACTAATATATTTTCTTTATGTTATTTAATAGTAATAGAAAACATGAAAGCACAAAGTCTAAATTGATGTTTTCAAAAGTTGAAACTTTTGATGAGTAACTTAAACTTGCTAAATCGACATAACATTTTTTGTATCACTTAATGCTTGAAATGGCTACCTGCAATAATTTTAACTGATGTATTTTTTAAGTGACTATGAAATTTATTTAAATTGTATTATCTCTTATAACTCTATCTATAATGCAGTCATAGCCCACTAATAAGCCATGGCTCATTGGTTGTAAAATGGTGCACTACTTCATGTTCCCTAGCTTCAGATTGGTATACTCTTGGAACAGTGTCTTCCTTGTAATACTTTGCAATTGAATAATGATAATAGGGAGAGCAAACCATAGAGAGTCTTAAAGGGAGCTTACAGGTCTGTTATAACCCTCAGTGCAGTTCTTCAATCCCCTGTATTTTTTTTTTTAATTTCTTTTCCCCGTTTGCATCAGATTTTTCTCCAGCTCTGCCTTTTCAAAAATATTTACGGACATTTATTGAGCATATTGAGCATTATTGAGTATTTAACTTGTGCTAAAAATTCATCTCAGTGTTTTGTGTTTAAAGTAATTACCATAAACCAGTATAAAATAGGTGGTATTAGGGGCGCCTGGGTGGCTCAGTCGGTTGAGCAACTGCCTTCAGCTCAGGTCATATCCTGGAGTCCCGGGATCGAGTCCCGCATCAGGCTCCCTGCTCGGCGGGGAGTCTGCTTCTCCCTCTGACCTTCCCCCCTCTCATGTGTTCTCTCTCTCTCATTCTCTCTCTCAAATAAATAAATAAAATCTTAAAAAAATAAATAAATAAAATAGGTGGTATTATTATTCCACTTACATTGAAAGAAAACTAAAGAACAGTATGTCCAAGATTGCAGCCTCAGGCAGTGTGACTCAGCATTTACTCTCAACCACAATCTCTCAGACTGCTGCTCTCCTGCTTGAAGCCTTCCAAGGGATGAGAAACGAGCTCACTTGCAGAGATACCCATTCTTTTCTTAGCCACTTCTTATGTTTACACCTATATTTCTTCATGCTGAGCTGCTATATGATTCCTAATACTTATCAAAGTCTGGTTTTCCCTACTAGGTAATGCAAAATAATGCCTCATTGAAGATTGCTGAATTCAGGGCTGCCCGTGAGATATTTGGAGACAAATCTTCAAATGGCAGTTTTTTCTTCTCCAGTCTTAGTATGCCCCCTTGTTATTTCTTTTGGAATGTCATTGAGACCCTTTACCTCTCCAGCAGTTTTCCAGGCAAGAATAGTCTTCTTAAGAAATGATACCAAGACTTTAAGCTAAAGTCTCTGGATTGCTTTAACTCTTAGTAGAACAAAGTCACACATGAGCTCTCCCATTCAGTCGCCTAAACATCCATTGGTGAAAAATCAGATTAGCATTCTGGCAGCTTTGTTACAAAGTTGACACCAATTTTGTATGGATAGGAGGGAAGGACCAGGATGCTTACTTAAGATCTTGTGATGTGTAGGGGGTTTATGTTATCACTCCACAGTCAGGGAGTCAGTAATGGAATGTCATGGATTATGGAGTTCCTCATTGTGAGTTCTGTCCTTCAACCCTGCTCCCTACAAATGAACCTACCCTTTCGAGTACTCCCTTGCAAACAGCAATGACATATGGCATCAACTGTGCAAGTGAGAGAAATAGTGTGGTCACAGTGGGAGGCGATCAGCCAAAACAAATTGGGGGAGAGATGAGAGATTGTGAGACTGAAGGCTCTTGTTTGAACTTGGAGTTGAATGAGACCTGCCTGGGACAAAACTAGCACATGAGACAAATTAAGGAAATAAAATATTTGGAAATGTACTCTTGGAATAATAGGAGACTTCGAGGTCTGGCTTTTACCCAGGGCCTGGAATTGGTGGTTCTTTGGTCTAAATGAAACATTCAGTCATTAAAAACTGAACAAATATGGTTAAGTCATGTTCAGAAGGAGAGGTTGACTCATTCTTCAACTCCTAATTCTCTGAAAACAGTATACAATTTTCTAACAATGTGATTTTAATAGTATTGAAGTGAGATTTTATTTTCCAATTTTTAAACCATTCTTGACAATTAAACTGAGGGTAGCCATAAACAATCTATAAAGAAAATGCCCATGTTGAGTCTGAAAATCTAAAATTGTACCCTTGCACTATCATTAGATATTTTCTCTCTCTGCTTTAATTTCTTCTTATGTAAATTGGGGTTACTTGTTTCACAGAATTAAATGTGATGTTCTACAGGAAAGTCATTTGTAAAGTATAACCTACTATTTAAATGTCAGTTATTATCAATATGTATAACATGACCCATATTTCTTATTTTTTTAAAAAGATTTATTTGTTTATTTGACAGAGAGAGACACACACACAGAGAAAGAGGGAACACAAGCAGGAGGAGGGTCAGAGGGAGAAGCAGGCTTCCCGCCAAGCAGGGAGCCTGATGTGGGGCTCGATTCCAGGACCCCGGGATCATGATCTGAGCTGAAGGCAGTTGCTTAACAACTGAGCCACCCAGGCGCCCCATCCATATTTCTTAAAGATTATTTTCTAGGTATGAAGTTCTTCAATATTATAAATAATCATTAAATTGGAAATCTCTTAAAAAGACTATTCTTATATAAAGATTGGTGGCCAACCAGCAAATCCTTTCTTCTCTTCTTCCACAGCAATAGAGTTGTAGTTGGTACAGTTCCCAGACTTCCTTATGGTTAGATGTGGGCAGATGTCTTAGTTTATGTGAGTGAAAGTGACATGTGCCACTTTCAGGACAATTTCTTAATAACAGGTTGTGCTTCCTGAGTTTTTTTGTTTTGTTTTGTTTTTTGT
The DNA here is from genome assembly GCF_037043125.1 of Eumetopias jubatus. NCBI lineage: Eukaryota > Metazoa > Chordata > Mammalia > Carnivora > Otariidae > Eumetopias > Eumetopias jubatus. The sequence goes on along the minus strand of NW_028274820.1, from coordinate 50,183,220 downwards.
TTTTTTACTGCCCACCAGTTCTAACTTGGATGTGGTGATATGTCACACATGAAGAAGACACCTTAAAGGATGGTAGAAAAATATAGCTATGAAACCTGGATCTCTGAATCACCCTGTGGACCAAAGTTGTCTGATACCATGGAAGATTTTTTGGGTAGAGAAATAAACTGTAGTTTTTCAGCCACTGACTCTTTGGTGCCTGTTCGAGATGACAGTTTAGTCGATCTTAACTATTAAAAATTATATCCATGATGTTCTGAGATATTTCCATGTTTTCTCTATGATCCCAGAAAAACATATAGAGGAAAATTAGGAAATGCCCTAAATAATAAAAACTCTTAAAATGGCAGCATGGAATGAATAGCACTGGTAACCTACTACTGATTAAATGATCAAGAAGTTTGATTTTTTAATATTGAGATAATTTTATACTTATAAAATAATTGCAAAAAATGGTAAAGAGGGTTCATTTACCCTTCACCCAGCTTCCTCTTATGTTAACATCTTATGTAACTACAAAACATTTATCAAAAACTAAGAAATCAACCTTGGTACAATTTTATTAACCAGAGTACAAGCCTGATTCACATTTTACCAATTCTTTCATTAATGTTCTTTTTCTGTTCCAGATCTAATCCAGGATTCCACATTGCACGGGCATGCCTATGCAATCTCCTCTAATCTATGAGTCCTCAGTCTTTTCTTGTCTTTTATGACCTTGACACATTTGAAGAGTACTTTTCAGCTATTTGGCAGAAGGTCCTTCAACTTAGGTTTGTCTAATGTTTTCTCACAAATAGATTGAAGTTTCAATTAATGAAAAGAATATCACAGAAGTGAAGTGTCTTTGTCAGCACATCTTATCAGGGGGTACATGGGGTTGATGTATATGACTGGTGATGTTAAACTTAATCACTAAGCTATGTCTGCTAAAGTTTTCCATTCTAAATGTACTAATTTTTTTTCCTGTTGTAATCACTAAATATTGTGGAGGAATAATAGGCAAATATCTTCTTTCAGCTTAAACTCTTGGCCACCCATCTTACTATCTATCTGTGGATCTTGTCTGTGATAATTTTTACTATAGTGTTCTAATGATAGTCTTCCATTTTCTCTTAGTACTTTTAAATTTGTTCATTAACATTCTTTTTATTTATTCTAGGTAGATATCTAGGAGTGGGGTTGCTTGGTCATATAGGTGTATGTTGAATTTAAAAGAAACTCTCAAAGTCTTCTCCAGTTTGGAAATGGCTGAGGCATTTTGTAAGCCTGCAAGCAGGGTTTGAGAATTTCAGCAGCTCAGCATTCTCACCACTTTTTGGTATTGCTAGTTGTTTTGATTTTAGACATTCTAATAGATGTGCAATGATGTCTCATTATGGTTTTAATTTGTGTTTATGATTAATGATTAGTGATCTTGAACATCTTTTCATATGTTTATTCCTGCTATAACCACAAAGTCTGTTCCTTGAAAATGAGTTAATAAGGACTTTAAAAAACTTAATACCTTGCAGAATCTCAAATGATGGAGAATTCACAAAAAGAGTGTTAAACTAAACCTGAAATAAGTGTTATCTATTCAGGAGAAAGAAATGCCAAAAGCAGACCTAAGGAAGATGGTAAGACCCTTTAGTTTTTACATTCCTGTATGACCTGAGGGAGTTCCAAATATATCCCATCCAGGTCTGTTTATTGTTAGTATGAAAACAATCTGTGAATATAAGGATATAAGTAAACTTAGTGTGTATTGTTGACAAAATGGTCATATAATGATAGACTATAGTACTTGAAAGAGATCTAGATACCTAGGCCATCTTTTTTATTTAGCCAGATGCTAGTGATAATCTGGACTATAATACAACATCACTTGCCTGGCTCTGTCTTGTGTCTGTCTGTTTTTTTTTTTTGCTTCTAATTTTTACATAGCTTTTATGTCCATATTTGTGTTTCCCAGTTACCAATCTAGGCAGTTCTTAAACCTTATCACCTGGAAGAGTAAACTGATCCTGAGATGTCCTTAAGGCCTTTCTTAGCTAGGATGATGCAGTAATCCAGGAGAGAGCTCAGGGTCCTTTCATTTCCTCACAGAGTGCCAGTCAGCAGCTGAGACCATAAACAGCTTTCATTTGTTTATCTAGTAAATATTTATCAAGCATCTGTGTCAGGTCCTGATCTAGGCACTGAGATGACCATAATAAATAAAATAAAGATCTTTTCCTACTCCCAATGACCTTTACATTTAATTCATTAAAAAATATATATTGTAGGAGGGAGAAAACGATGTTTCTTTTCAAGAATGTGTTAGTGTTTCTCAGCCCAGCTACATGCCCATGTTGGATGACACAACAACTATGACAGGTTTCTTTAAGGAAAAAGAGATAATAATCACTTCAGGTCCTCACTTCCTGAGCCACCAGATGCAAATATTTTCAGCAAATTGTTGAGATACTTCCTTTTGTAAAGCAGTTCTTAAAGACTTGGAAGAATTATTTGCTTACATCAGATTTTAGGAAGTAATTCATAGAAGAACAATTCAAATACAAGGCCTAATATTGTTCCTCAAGCTACACCCTCTCTCCTGTCTTGCAGAAAAACACTGCCCAGACTTCCTATTAAATACAATCTTTTCCTAAAAGAAGGTGAGTGGCATCAATTCTGAAACAATGGAATTCCATCTGGGATTATCGTTTATAGATGAGAAGCTAGCTAAAAAAATGAAAATTATTAGGGAGACTGTACATACAGAAAATGCGTATTTTGTTAGATTCTAACAAATAAACTACTTATAATCTTATTCAAAACATAGACTCTTATTCAAAACTTTTCGAATTGAAAGTCCAAGCAGAACAGAGTAGTATACAGAAAAAAATATTCTCCAAAGTATATATGTATATACAGATATATACATATGTATATATATTTACACATTTATCGCATGTGTAGTTATATAATATATATAAATAAGATATATTTATGGAATGTTTCTGAATCTTTAAGTGTAATTCTATATAGGTGACATGAGAAATTTAGAAATAAGGAGGAAAATAATTTTAAACACTTTAAAATAATTCAACACTAATTTTGAAAAGATTACTCAACTGCTATCTTTTTGTGAACTTTTAATAAAATATAGTTTCCAACTTGCTGAAAATATTTTCTGGTTACTATTGTGAATTGTCATGAGTTACATTTATATTTCCTTCAAAGTTTTATGTTTAAATCATAAAGGTACTTTAAAATGACACCTGGAAAATAATTTACTAGAGGTACGTTAGCTGAAAGAGATGGAAGATTTGATGATTCTCACATACACTAACTGTGTGGTCATGTGTAGTCAGACACTGGCAGTCATCTTTGTATGCATTGAAATATGAATAGTCATCCCTTGTGTTTCACTGTGATGTGTGTGACAGTATTATATGCCACCTTGACCTCTGACCATCACCAGAGATTAGAAAGATGTTATGTTGAGTGGCAATAGATTGAATTTCATAGCACACCTTCTTATGACAAGAAACCACGACCCCCACTAGGTGTAATGAGTGAGAGAGTTTTGCGTTTGGAAGTGTCAGGAAATAGGGAGAACTACCTCAGGACATGCAGGTCAAAGTTTGAAGGAAAATATGTCTTAAAAATAAGATAGAAGAGTAGAGGTATGGGTAAAATAAATATAGAAAAAGAAATCACGTTAACAACACCCGTTTTAGAAGGTGATTCATACATACACTCTCACATAGCCACATTTCAATCTCCATATGAAGACTTCAACTAAAATGAATCCGTGTAAAGCTGGAGATTTTAGACATGAGATAAAAGTATAGGTAAAACTGAGATCCCATGAAAACATGTTGCTAAGAAATTTACTGATATTAACCACTTCTTGCTCTGTTCTGGAGGAATGCTTTCAATTCCATATTAACTATTTAATAGTTATATTAAATAGTTTATTATGTATTTAGCAATACATAAATACATAAAATACATTTGCTAAAAAATGCTTCTCTTTATAGTTTTGAAATCCTGTAATTACTGGATTTTACTTTTAATATTCTTATAAAATCCAATAAATACATTGAATTTCAAGAATATTCAAGAAAGGTAGATATAACACTGAACTTTGTAAGTTACAAGAATTTGTATACATCACCGTATAAAAATTACTGCTTAGAAATTGTTTTATGGACCTTTCATGTATTAATTTATTAAATTTTGGTACATACTAAATATAATTCCTGTTGCATCTACTAAATGATCATAATATTTGGTGACTAGGAGGATATAGTATCTATTAGCAAAGTGGACCAAATGTGGTCTCTAAAAAAGTACAGAAAGATTTTTCTTGCCTAATAAATTATTTTCTTCTGTATTACTAAAGTGATTTGTTCTTATGGATAATTCATATTTTTCAAATTTTACTTGTTTAGCAGAATAGAGATTAACTTTCATATTTAGTTAATATTCACTCCATATTTTATTTCATTATGATTATTCATAATGCTTTGTTTTTTGCTTTGACATTTACTACAGAGAAGACTGGATGTGCCAAATTTTGAATTTTTGTAAGTTTTTAAATGTACAAATTTAAAGAGAAATTACAGAAGGACCAAAGTAATCTGAATTATGTTGTCCTCTCTTCTCTGCTTTTTTGACTATAGGGGAGAAAATTCTACATTTGATGGATATAAGGTATGACCATGCAGCATCAGCCATGGGAACATCAATTGCCTTGGGAACTGGTGTGGGGAAAAGCTGTAATTTAAGTATATTAAGTAACCTTGAAGAAAATAATTCAAGTCATATACTTTTTCTCTAAAATATCTATTTTTAACCAAATATTCTTTGTTAAATGTGATACTATACTATCACTAAGTCACATTGATTTATTCTATGTATTTAATGCTTTTTGGAGGTAATGAGTCATGCCTTCTTTCTTCTCCCTTTCCTTCAATTTCCTTGTTAACTGTTTGTTCTGTTCTGCCACCAACTTGTGCAACTGCTAATCTCATTTAAACTTTTTTTTTTTTTCAATCCTTCTAAATCACTAAAGGGAAGCTCTCAGAATCAAGCTCTGGAAACAGACTGGAAAGAACTAGAATATTGTAATGAGACTTGCCTGTTCAAGGTAGGACAGAGGCATCTAGGCCAGGTCCCTGTTTGGTTGCATGGGATACAGTAATGAAATGGGCACTCTGGCTTTGAGAATTTTATACATGTTCAGGAGTCAAAATAATAAATTGTATTTCTGCATTACCTTAATAATTTCCAAAATCAGTGATCTTCAACTTTTTGAAAGTGCTACATAGGAAAAAAAAAAGAATAGCTGATGTTCAAATGCATCATACTACTTTGAGAATATAGAGAGTCACGAACATTTCTATTCCACTAGTTACTGGTTTTAATTCCAAAGTGATGGTTGTTATCATAGAGGCTATAACAGATTGATGGATAAATATTATGGAGGTCAGCACTACTTGCCATGTATTGGCAAGTATTAGGACCAGACCCTATTCTCTGAAGAAATGATGGTTAATGTAAACAGGACCAAATATTCTTGAAGGAACTGAAGTATCAGGTCAGTACCGAGAGAAGAGGACTCAGACACAGCCAAATAAACATGCACCCACCTAACTAAAACTACTATAGAGGTCAAGGACTTGGTCTTAAACCTAAGACAGAATCTTTGAATTTTGACCTATAATTTATGGTCAGAAAAGATCTAGTGGACCCAGTGATTTGAAAACAAGTCATGCTTTAGACTTCCTCTTAACTAAAGGCAGGACTTGTTGAGGACCTCAGGAACAATCAACACTGTTAGATGAGACAGTATGCCTGAAAGCACTTGGCCCATAATCTGGTACTTGGTCAATATATACATATTCACTATATATATATATATATATATATATATATGCCATCCAGGAAATGCTAAGATCATCCACAAAAATTCCAGGATAGCTCTGTAAAGGAGTGATTACTATTATTCTCTCCTAAATCAGGGGAAATTTGACCAAGAGAAGAAAAAATGCAATCTGTATCACACTTTACTCTGTGTTAGAGACACTTAACAACTACATCAGCCCCCTTTGAAAATAAATTGATTCCTTATTTACCAATATATTGATGGAGAAATTAAAAGAAATATTATTTAAATGTTACTAAGCTAAGGCATCGCTTCAAGTAATATTAATTGTAGGTGACACTTAAATTATTTGAGTTGAGAAATTCTCTCCATTCCATTCCTTCTATAGAACTATAAACTATGGAGACTAAGGAAAGAAGGATATCTTCAACTCGAAGCTCTCTAAGGGAAGCCAGCCTATCAGCTAACTGAATCCTCGTGTAAGGAGATAATCTGCACAGCCCCTTTCTCTACTAAACTTCAAATGTTTGTTACAAAGCAACACCCAGCCAGCACCACCCGACTCCCTATGAACTGTCAGTGAGATAAAGCTGCAAGGTTCCCACCACTGATTTTTTCCCCCAGAAAGAATACCATTTCAGCTTCATGACTCATGGTTTACATTCAGTATGTAAGCATTTGAATATCACTCTTGTTTTATGTGTATATTTGAATAACTTTTTATATTGACATACTTTCAAGAAAAATCTTCTTTCGAAATCTGAACAAGATGTTCAAAAACGCAAAACTGGTTTTTAGTAAACCAAGTTGAACTTAAAAGTGCCGCTGCATGGAAAAGAGCAACAAAATGTTTCCTAGCGGTTATGTACGATTGTTTTATTAGGTTTGATAAGACTAAACAGTCCAAAGAGTTGACAGTCCTGACACCTGGCATATGAAAGATGGAATTCCTGAATGGAAATTATTCTTATTGAACTTCTCTGAAGAGTTTTGGCTGAAAAGAAGTATCTTTTCCAACGCCAGTACATTCTCGGCGCTCCTTCAACTGGCTGAAAAATGAGGTACTGAATTCTTTGCTTAATGGGAAATCTACTGTTGTTTTAATACATTTTTTTGGAATCTTTTTTTTTTAAATTTCTGTCATCACATTTCCTTTGTGGAAATAAATATGACACCATATGGGAAAAAATATTATAGCTCCATATGTATAGAATAGTATTCTGAATTTAAAGATGAACTAACTCTAACCTTCATTTAATGATCACAAAAATATTGAAAATAAATACCCGTACAATTTACATGCTTCATGATTGCTATGCAAAACACCAAGGTAATATGGCTACTCTGTACTTGGCTGTGTTTAGGTAAAATCAAAAGTGTTTATAACATGAATAATAAGGTACTTTTATGCAGCTACATTATTTATCTTACTGGTTCTACTGTGTGATGCACAACAGACCTGTTATTGTACTTCAGTTGAGATACTTATATACAGTATAGTTCAAAGAACGGATTTCTATCCTTCCACCTACGGCTTAAAAAATGTAAGACAGAAAACCAAAAAAAAAAAAGAGAGGTTCATAAATCACAACAGTATAAATGTTGAAAGGGAAAAGTGGAGTTTCTTTTGGTCTGTCAGTGTATCACATGAATTTTTAAGTTATGAAACCCATAAAGAATAGTTTCATAGTTGAAAACAAAAAATGGGTAGTATGGATTAATTCAACAAAGAAATTCAGGATTCTGTAGAATTAATTTAGAGGCCAGTCAAGGAAGCTATCCATTTTGCAAGGTCTAAGACACAAAAATATTTTGTGATTCTGAATTCTTTCTCTTTTCAGTCTAAGTCTCAATAATAGGAGGCAATATAAGACCTACTTCGGATAGAGAGCTAACAGGTATCCTGAAACATTTGCCTCTTTAACCCATTTGAGTATTGTTCCCTGAGTCCAATGTGGTAAAAGGTGATGGACCAGAATTCATGAACCCACAAAAAATGACCCAAGGGAAATTCTATCCTATGCATGACTAACATCTTGTATCAAAACACCTCTGATGGCAGAGAATGATTTTCCTCCCGAGATACCCCATTTTATCTTTGATCCAAACATGCTCTCCCTCTACCTTTTGCTCATTTTTCTCTGGTCTTAGAGAAACATTTATCTCCTGTTTCTCACATGTCTCCTGTCTATATGGTAGTTTCAAAACACATAAAGATAGTAGTCAAGTTCCTCAGCCTGCCTGTCCAGTTGAACACATTCTCCAGAAAAAACATCCTCAGCTCTTTCCATCATTTTTAAAATGTGAATTCCTGTCATGTTTGTTCCTCATCTTAATTCCAAAACTTTAAATGAGTTCATAAGTTGTTCATCCTATTTGAAAATGTGTCAGTGAAGACACCCCAAACACACTCCAATTATTGTAAAGGATGAGAACACTATCATGACCTCCCTTATATTACCTGTTATCAGAAAATACCATCTGTCCAACACATTTATAGTGAACCACTTTCCCTCCAATACTGCCAATCTGACTGATCAGCAGAATTACCTTCTTACCATTAATGAACTCTCTCTATATATAGAGAGAAAAATTCTATGACAACCTAGAACAATGAAGCATAAGAAAAATAATTTTGAATTGAACTAGATGAATGTTCATCATGTTTGAGGGAAGTAAGTGCCATGATTAGTTGTCCATTTGGAAGTTGAAATATTTCTTTCTTTCTCCTTATAACAATTTATGTATAAGACAGCAAAACAATACTCTCATGTATAGTGGAGTTCCTCTTCCACCTGAGCTTTTGTGCTTGCTGGTTTACAACTTTACATTTTATCTGAAGCCTCAAGTAATTGACAGCATAGTCATTTTCTATATACTTCCTTATTCCAATACTTGTTTCAATTCCAAATTCCTGTTAAGATGCAGGTATCAAGTTTCAACTCTGAGACCCTGGGCAAGTGTTCCTGAATTGTCCTTATCTTCCTGTTTTGTGAATTGAAAAATAAATGGTCCACCAATGGCAATGAGAATCCTCTTTTGTGATTTTTCATTGCTTTATATAAATAAGGCTCAGATACAATCACTTGATATCAGATATTAGAGAAAGAGGAGGAAAGGAACAAGAAGAAAAAAAAATACCTTAGAGATGATGATGTCAGATTATCTCTGGGAGTAGCCATAGATTGGTAATTGTGATTATTGATTTTGTTACATTCGTCCTCAGTAAGTTTTGAAATTTCCTTTTGAATGCACATAGTATGTCTGGGGAATGTTACAATAGTGCCAAAGATTTACCATTCATTGAAAATGTTGTCAGAGCTTTCAGATACATTGAATATTAGGATAGTGAAGTTTTTATACTCCCAGTCTTCTGGCTCCTTTTTGCAGTCTCCAGCCTAAAACTGATCTAGGCTAGAGATTTATGTTTAAGCAAGTTAAGGGTTCTAACTAAGGTCTTGTTCTGGACATGCTAATAACTGAAATAAGACAGTGTTTGTGATAAAGTGACCAATTCCATAAAGATTAACAGAACATCAAGGGGCCTGTTTCAGTTTTTGTCCAAGAATGAGGAGGAAGTCTCCTATCGAATAAGATTTGAAGGGGCTGAAGGAAACAAAAGTGAAATTGCATTTTGATTAGTTACTAATTCATGATTCTTGCCACTTTGGAGGGGGCAGCAAAACCTCAAAAGGTTTTAACCGTAAGACACTCCTAGGAAGACCAGATCATGGGCACTGAAGCTGCAAATTTGGGCAAAATGCCCTCTCCCAAGTCTGGTGAGGTCCTAACCCTCAGGAGACCATTCCCACTTGATCAATGTGTATTGACAAATGGAAAATGAAATCTAAACACCCAGGAGGCCCTCTTCAAATGTTCTGGATTATATACAATCCTTGGGACCAGGGGAACTATAATATGAAAGGTCAAATTTCTCACCAGTGATTCAGAGTCAGATGTATTTTGATTTAGGAATATGTTTTGATACCTAAAATTTATGATTTTATTAAAAAGAATTTATACTTTCTTCCTTCTAAAAAGTTTGTGGAAAAGAAAGAAATGCATGGCATCAGTTGAATCGGGACACCTACTGGGTCAAAAGGCCATAGGGTGGGCATGTGTCAGCAGTGGATAATATTGAATCAGTGGTGTCTAAAGACAACTCATACACAGCCTGGACTCTCTCTGCATTGCTCAATCTCTGTGGCCCCTAGGATGCCTTGCCCGTCTTCTGCATAGTTATACACAGCACAAACGCTGCATGGGCATTTTAGAAGATTTCTGATCTTGATTCACTTTCCTTCCTGGCAAATTCTCTGTGAGTGGTTATTTTTTTTATCCTTAATAGTAGGAGTTTTATGCCTCTAGAAATATACTACAATTTTATGGCTCTCTCTGATGAGTGAATTTTTCAGCAACCATATGGTGTGGCTGGCTTTGACTCTGTCAAACTCTAATGACCTTCAGAGTCTGCAGAGCAGCTTGTTCATTCCGATCTTTCTTAAGCCTTGCTGTATTGATTGCAGTCTTTGATAAGTCAAGTTGTTGAGTTTTCATTTGGTGCCAGAAGGTTTAAATAAGAGGGTTTGAAAGTCATCCTTCAGTTGAGCTTTATTTTACAAAATTTGCTTTCTTCTTTGCCATAGGCACAATAAATGTATGGCATAACTTCTCATTTTCTTTTTGAATATTTTAGAAAATGCTTCTCAAGCCTCTTCATGTGAAGTGTCTGGGATGGTCATACCATCCCTTCTCATTTATTTGTATCAGAATATTTTCTACTATAATCTCAGTTTATACTTATGGATCTTCTTTGACATATGCTTATTTTTGTAATTATTTCAGAGCTTAAAGTATTAAAATATTAGGTAGCATCATGGGTTTCTTTTATAAAGGAAAAGTTTTATTTTTTATCCATACAATAATCGCTTTAATTAACATCTACTACATGCTTAACATAGCACCTTCCCTGAAGAAATTGAATGTCTAGAATGAGATAGTACTACCACTGTTAGTAATAATAATATTAATAATATTAAGTATAGGTACAATTTGCTGAGTGGTTCCTACTGGCCAGGCACCATTGTAGAATTTTACATGTCAGGTGTCAATTAATTCTTATGCCTACACGAATGGATTATAAGAAAATGAGATGAGAAAATTTGTTCTCTTCATAATGGATGTCACACAGATGCTTTACAACTAATTTAAATTTAGACAGATTGATTCTTTGAAATTATCCTAACTTTCTGGACGAGATAGAGAGGGATGATAAAAATAAAATATTTCTGGGGGCACCAGGGTGGCTGAGTCAGTTAAGCGTCTGCCTTCAGCTCAGGTCATGATACCAGCGTCCTGGGATGGAGCCCTGCTTTGGGCTTCCTGCTCAGCGGGGAGTCTGCTTCTCCCTCTTCCTTTGCCCCTCCCCCTGCTTGTGCTCTCTCGCTCTCTCTCTCTCTCTCAAATAAAAATAAAATCTTAAAAAATAAAAATAAAACAAAATATTTCTGGTGTGCCTGGCTGGCTCAGTTGGTAGAGCACTTGACTCTTGATCTTGGGGTTGTAAGTTCGGGCCCTGCACTGGGTGTAGAGATTATTTAAAAATAAAATCTTAATAATAAAAAAAATAAAGTATTTCTGGTGAGAGAGGAGTTTAGCATCTGAAGGGCCAAATGAGGCAAACAAAATGGGGCTTTTTCTTGGGGTAATGTAGATCAAGGAGGGCATTTAAGTGAGGGGCTGACATAATTGGCTGCAATTTCAGAAATCTCTATCCAGTAGTTGTGTGGTGAATTGCAGGCAGGAAAGGTGAAAAATAGTTGAGAATGATTCCCAAGTTTGTGGTTTGTGTTGTTTGAGTGAATGGAATATTGATATGACAGTGCAGGAGGAGTGAGAAAAGAGAATGAACTCAAGTTTGGAAATGTGCGGTGGCACTGAGGGGAGCAGGGAAAGGAGTAGAAATTGGCACTCAAATAGAGATTTGTGCTAGTTCTGGATGGAGTAGAAGAGGCCAAGGAACTGAATGGGGTTCTCCTTTGAGCATTATAAGACCCTGAAAGAGAGCCAAGGACTCAGGAAAACTCCAACATGGGCATACCGGAAGACAGGGAGTTGACACAGTTGCCTAACAACAAATTTGAACAGTGATGGAAGGAATACAAAACAAGCAGGTGCTGTGAAAGCCAAGAAAGGAGGCATTTCAGGAGAGAGGATGACTGTTGTGGTTTTTTTTTGTTTTGTTTTGTTTTTTTTAAGGCTTTGGAATCTGATGATTGAAGAGATTCTGTTGGATTTATTACCAAAGAGATTGTCAGCAATCTTGGTGTGAGTAATTTCAGTGGAACGATGGATTCCACAAAGCAAGCTGAATTTGACTGGGGAAACATCTGGAGGTGTAGAGGCAGAAATAGTAATGTAACAACTTTTTAAGAAGCTTGTCTGGGGGCGCCTGGCTCAATTGGTTAAGCGTCCAACTTGGGCTCTGGTCTTGATCTCAGGGTCCTGGGATCAAGTCCCGCTTGGGGCTCCAGCTCAGTGGGGAGTCTGCTTCTCCCTCTCCCTCTGCCCCTCCCCCACTCCTGTACCTCTCTCTCTCTCTCTCTCTATCTAATAAATAAATAAAAATCTTAAAAAAATAGAAGCTTATCTGGGGGGATAAAAGAAGTTCATCTATGGGGGTGTCTGTGTGGCTCTGTCAGTTAAGCATCTGACTCTTGATCTCAGTTCAGGTCTCAATCTCAGTCAGGGTTATGAGTTCAAGCCCCACATTGGGCTCCACGCTGGGCCTGGATCCTACTTAAAAACAAAACAAAACAAAACCAAAACCAAGTAAACAAAAGAACTTGTCTGTGAAGGGCCAAAGCAAGAATACGTGCTCCCCAAAAGTAACATGTAAAAACAGTGCCAATAAGCTTAGGCCAAAAGTACTCATAGTTGATACTGGCACCAAGAAAGTAGGTATAGACAGAAGTATAGGTGTATATGTTTTGCAAATGTATATAGCGTGAAGAAGCTGAAGTCCTCGGCAAAGATACAGCAGATTGGGGGTGGGGTGCTTAAGGAGTTTAGAGAAGTCTGAATTAGCTGTTTGTGGCAAAGGGAAAGCAGCTGATTGAGGGAATGTGAAAGGTAATTTATGTTGAGGAGCAAGTTGGGGCTACAGATCGTGTCAGGATCTGCAAATTGGTGCTATTTCCTCCAGAAGAATTTAGCATCGTGGAGGAGGCAAACAACTACATTTACTCGTGCTTAAGGTTTTTCTCTACCGGTGAGTAAAGAACTCATTGGAGAGGAAGGTGAGTGTATTACTAAGAAAGGAATTGAAAAAAAAAAAAAAAAAAGATCATGTTATCTAGTTTAAGCAGTAAAAAATTAAGAACTATTTAATAAGTATGAGTTATGTGCTACATGCCAAGGGAAACAAGGACCAGCAAAAGAACTATGGTCTTGTTCTCAATTATGTTAGTAGTTGAAATAGAAATACTTATACAAGTGTATAATTACCAGTGATATTAATTGCTCTGAAAGAAAACTAAAATACGTGACGAGAAGCTAAATGACACATAGTGGAACATTTCAGATTTAACATCCTGGTTCCAGAAGGGGAGTGTCACACAGAAGGACTCAGCACTTACTGCTGAGTGCTCTCAGGAGACTTATAGAGACCTGGGCAGACAGGGTTGGCTTGAGGGAGAAGGTGGACCACAATGTGGTTGCACCAAAGTCTTAGCTGACTCTATGGGAAGTCTTGTTGCTGCGATGGCCATTCAAATCTGTACCAAATCGAGGCAAGGGTATAGAGATTGGCATCTTCACATCACACACTCATTGGCCACAGGTTGCCCCCCCCCCCTGAAAAAAATTGATGACCATGGCAAGGCACTTACTCCTGCAACTGAGGGAATTCAGAGAAAGGGTCATAGCAGAGAGCTCTTGGCAGTCCATGTTTCCAACGGGTGGGGGTGTTGTGTTAGTCCTAAAGAGGGTATCTAAGTGAAGTACCATATAATTGATTGTAAGCTACCACTAAGCGATACAGATCCACTGGCATCTTCTAATACATTTTCCCTATCTGGGAACAGCTCCTCCAGGATACCTCTTGAACTTCTTTCCTGGTCAACTTACAAGGAAGGGGTTATAGGATCAACTGCAATCCCTGCTGATGCACGTGAGCTCTTAGTAGTAACTTGATACTCTTCATCCTCCTCTACTACATATCCCAGATTTTTCTCATTCTCACCTAATTCTTTTGCTTGCTCAGTGGTTGGCCTGGTGGAGTGACTGAGATTGTTATCCTTAAAGGATCCCTGGTTACCACGCTACTCTTAGACAATGACTGCTATATTTGTTCATTGTATTTAAAACTGGTTATAGAAGCAACGGAATACCCCACTGAAGCACCTGAGCACAAAAGGTATTTATCCTCGTTTTGCAGCTTTAAGATCAGGGTGGATCTCTTGGCAAGATGCCTGCCAAAATAGTGATTACCTATTTTTCCTGATGTTTTCTTGGTGCAACTTTCAAATCCAAATTGATGATTATAATTAGGTACATATTTAAGAGACCCATTCTGCAATTCATCAGGTCAGTCATTTCCAGGTGGTTTTATATATGGCTTTTGGTCATGTGCCCATTGCCACACTTCAGTTGCTGTAAAGTTGGTCCCTTTGTTTGAGGCATAGCCATGTGGGATGCTTTGTCAATAAATACATGTTTCTCTATGTCTTCAGATATTCAGGATGGCCAAGGCCTTGTGTGTAGAAAAAGCATATGTATAATCAGAACATGTCTTCTGACATATGGATCTTTCCACATGGGAGAAGTCCAATTCAATCAACTTTCTTTTTCCTTTTAAGATTTTATTTATTTATTTGACAGAGAGAGAGAGAGAGACAGCGAGAGACAGAACACAAGCAGGGGGAGTCGGAGAGGGAGAGGGAGAAGCAGGCTTCCTGCTGAGTAGGGAGCCTGATGTGGGGCTCGATCCCAGGACCCTGGGATCATGACCCGAGCCGAAGGCAGATGCTTAATGAATGAGCCACCCAGGCACCCTAAATTCAGTCAACTTTCTACCAGGTGGTTGGCTGGTCTCCTTGAGGCTTGAATCATATCAGAGGTTCAGCATTGGTAACTGTTGATAGCTAGTTAGACATTCCGCAGGAAGAGCATCTAGAAAAGTCGTGGGGAGTGATGGCCCACGAATAACCTTGATCTCTGCCATCATGGCAACTACATTTATGATCCCTTTGACCCAGCACTGGGGTGACCAATGACCGTGACCAACTGACTTTACATTTTAGTCATTCTCTCTACTTTGCTACTTAGTTTCTCTCGGGTTTATGCTGGTGAGTGGCGTTAACGTGTAATACAAAGATCTTCACACTCTGTGCCCTCTCCCCTAAGTCCATTCACATGTTTCTTTCCTCAATTTTCATTGTATTATTAAGAAATATCCTTCTTGGCTGCCTGTCTTGTCTACAGTAATATTATGTTTTATTAATCCTCTCCAAGCCTCTCTGTTAGTGGAGTGGCCCTGTCCTTCAACCTCGTTGTGTTCCTCATTGTGAAAACTACCCAATTTTGTTTCTAACAGTTAAGAGCTACCACCTGGCTTCCTATTCCATCATCCCATCATCCCCATGGCCATTATGAAGCCTAGATCTCTAACAGAATCTCCTCCCATTAGCCATCATCTATAGAGGACTTGTTCTACTGAACTTAATGATTGTGGTGCTACTCTCACCAGGCATCCTTTACTCATTTAGTAAATGGAATTTTCCCCAGACCCTTCCATGGAACATATTCAACTGGTAGGTTTTCCGGGCTTAGGTAGCACATTCGTTCCAGAATGTTTACCTCTCTGAGTCTTTTGAACCCTTCCTCCCCTAACTTGCCGCAGTTCTGGTATTTATACTTCACTTAAGGTAGACCATCGGTTTTTGCAAGTTTCCAAGAATTATCTTAGCCATGTATTAGTACTGTCTCCTGGGGTCCTTGACAGGATTTTAAATATACTACAGAAACTTATCCCATATCAATAAACTTTTCCTTATCAGATTTGTATCTGCTACCCTCAATATATCTGAGAATCCACTTCCATACACTCTCACCCTGCTCCTGCTGGTATATATCAGCCAGATCCTGGAATTTCTTCAGTGAAGAGTCCCTCTCCTTCCTTGACAGACTCATCTCATTCCTATTCAGGCTATGCTGGATTTTGACAGTATTTTTAGTGATGTGGCTTTAAAATGGTTGCCAGGATGGTAGATGGTTGTAGATCATTGAAGAGGTAAGCATTATCTTGTAAGGCACCTGCTTTACTGCTTTACTTGTAAGGCTGTTCCATAATCTTCATGCAAGGGGAGCCATTAATTTCTAATAAAGAGGGTATAGAGTCAGTTTTGCAGGCCCAACAGCTTCTGGGAGTTTGGGAATTCAGAGTTCTCAATGGCCTTTATCTAGAAATCCTCATTCCATATCTTAGGGTCCTTCTCTTTTCCTATTTGGGCTGTGACTTGGGCACAGAAGCTATGCTGGACTAATAATGCAGCCTTGTCTGAAATTCTGTTATTCTTAAGATAAAGTCATGTATCTGTTCTTCTGTTCTGTCTTCCCTTTACTGTGTGAAATTAGGGTGTTTTGCTTTTTTTTTTTAATGCAGCTGATGAGGCCTTGTAGCTTTTGCATTTTGCATTAAATTGGGGATTAATGACTGAGCCACTGGTATCCCATCCCCCCTCCTAAATTCAGTGACGGTGTCCTTACTGTCACCTAGATACTCGCAGTCCAGCTCTAATGTTTTACTTTATAGTTGCTTCCTAGCACCATTCTTGATACTATTATAGGTTGGATTTCCTGGAAATAGACTCTGAGGGAAAAAAATTGCATTCTAAAAGTTTACTGGGGAGAGTTCTAAGGAGATATACCTGTAAAGAAGTAGGAACACGGTATTGGATAGAAAGAGATGTTCATCATCCAACCCAATGCAGTCAGTCCTTGGTGAACATTTGGAATTCAACTGAAGCAGGGAGCCAGACATTTTTATTCTTGCCTCAGACATGGTATAGCCTTCTGTGGATGACCATTTCCAGTGAAAGATGAAACTATGAGCAGTTGATAGCTAATATCAACCAATAGGCAATAGCAGTTTATATCACCTCTGAAAAAGGGATCTGGATAAAGCATGCAGTATATATATTACAGGAGGATTCAAGGTAGGCTTTTCATTTTATGAAGAGATATATAAAGATAATTAAAAGGCAATGTAAGGGCAAATGGTGGGAGGAGCACATTTCAGGCAGAAGGAAGATCATGTGTGAAGATTCTAGAGTTAGTAAAGAGCCTGTCCTTCCAAAGGACTTAAAAGACATCCATTGTGAAGAGAAGCAAACAAGAGAGAGATTGGCTCAAGACATGTCTGGAGAGAGAGACCACACAGCTAGATCATGTAGGATCCTTTAGATCGTGTTAAGGATTTTGAATTTTAATATAATGGGAAGCTGTTGAAGAATCGAGAGTCAAGAATTTTAAGTCAAAGTAATATCATCAGCTCTGACTAAAAAAAAAGAGATCTCTTTGGATGGCAGTATAGAGAATGGTTGAAAAATGGCCAGAATCCAAGCAGAGAGGTCTCATAGTCATTGCTCAGAGGAAGAACAATGGAAAAAGATACAAAAAGATACAAATTTTATTTCCCTGTCCAATGTTCACATCTAATCCACTATCAAAAATGAACAGTACTTGATAGTGGATTAGATGTGAACATTGGACAGGGAAATATCAAGAAAGAGAAACAAAAACAGATTTCTGCCTTGAAAACCAGGTAGATAGGTAAATGGTATTGTGATATAGGGGCACTAGAGGTTGAGATTGAAGATCTAAATGGACCTCATTTGAGTCAGCACCTATGAGATGCCTGATGGGGGCATCAAGGCAGTTGGATATATGAGTATGAAACACCAATAAGAGTACTAGGCCAAGAAAATAAATTTAGGAGCTGTAGACTATACTTAAACCTAAGGGAAAGAATGAGTTCAAATATGAACGGGGGTATAGAGTGGGAACATAAAAGTTGAGCTATAATATTGTCAAGTTGGATAGAGGCCCCAATTTCTAGATACTCAAAGTTTTGCTCCCTTTCTGTTTTTTAATTTCCCCCTTTCTCTGTTCACCCTAAAGCCCTCCACCTCTACTTGGTGAGCTCCAAACACTATCAGTATACAGAACTTGGTAGCAGACTATTACAAGAATGTCACGGGAAACCCTTGTCATTCAACCTGAGTGGATTCTAGAAAGCACTGTGTTTAAATCCATATGTTTGCTCTCAATCTAAAATGTTTCAGAAAGTTCCTTTTCTTTTCAAAGTTGTCTATATTACAGTTTTGTTTTCAGTTATGTTTATGTCAGAGAAAGATGTTATTACTGCCATTTTTCTTGTCTTTAACATCAGTTTCTTCTTTTTAAACAAGGATGTGCCTCAGGATATGTGGCTACTTGAATGTAAAGACCATGTCTTATTCATACCATGGTTTCAATGTTTATCCTAGAGTATGACAAATAAGCAATGGTCAACAGATGCTGATTGAACAAATAAATGAATGAAAACTGAATAAATGACTAGAAAGTTACTATGGAACAGGGAGAAAATTATTAGAGCACCAAAAAAAAAAAAAAAAAAAAAAAGGAAGGGGGGTGGAGATAATCCAAGTCATTAGGAAACCATTATAGCAAGACAAGTCTTTCATGTAGCCTGATCTGATTGGCTATGACAGGCAATGGATTCAGAGATGTTACATATTTTACATACATTAGAGTATTAATTAAATATTTTTAAATAAACATGTTTCATAACACTGTAAAAGTACACATGCTAGGATTCTGATGGGGATTTTTTTTAACAGCTGCGTGATAAATTTAGAGGCACCATGAAGAATGCCTGAGGTTACAGAAAAAAAAAAGGCAGAAACGAAATGAATCACTTGACATAATATGACTAAGAAAAGAAGCAAACATTTTTCTATTAGTCAAATGTCAAAACATGTAGCAAAAATCAAAGAAGCCTAAAAACAAGCAAAACCAAAACAACATTGCTACAGGCAGAAAAGAAATATCAACCAAATGATAAAAGGCTATTCCCAAACACAGATTTCAGCTCTTTTCTATGTTTACCAGGAAGCTGGCAGCAACTCGGATTTCAATAATTTACTTTACCACAGATGATAACGGTGCTAGAATTTTTTTCTGTCATAAACGGTGGTGGAATAGAAAAATGAAAAAGCAGAGGGCCACTGTGAGAGGGTGTCGGGAGGGGGCTGGCTGGTACCCTATGGGGAACAAAGATGCTCTATTTGAGCAATCTGTATTTTCTGAAAACCAGATGCTAGGATATTTCCTATTGCATTTTTCTAAATGAATTTTCTTATATAAGTAAAAATATATTTATTAATAAATGAATTTAAGTAATATTACTTGATCACAGTAATAACTTGATCACAGCAAGCTTATGTTGTAAGTTTCATATACTGAAAGCAATTTGAAATTGTAAACAAAATATTAGGGTTTTTTTCTGTCCAATATTTTTGGGGTATTTTGAAGTGAACTTTTTCATTATTCAAAAAGGAAATGATTAATCTGCTTCTGCCCATTGCCAGATGATAATATGACTTTGTAGTTTATTTGAGAATAGACTTAAATGTGGGAGGAAGAGAATCCTTCCTATTTGTGATGTATCAATAATTAGACTGAATAGAAGTTATATACTATGAAGTTGCATGTTAGATTCATTTCCTTTTTCTTCCCTGAAGTCACCACAAATAAACACCCAAAATTATATTATATGCTGACAAATTTATGAGGCTATTCAAATATCCTTTCTTGAAACTTTTTTTAATAGTAAAGAATCTTTTTATATTTGGCTTTTTAGACCTTAAATGGCATCCAAAATATTTTATTTGACTATGTACTATTTGTTGCTAATAGATAAGTAATTCATTTTATGGAAAATATTTCTTCTAGCATTTTTATAAATATAATTCAAGCATATTTATTTGGAAAAGAGTCAGAATTTTGGAATATCTGTTTCACTAAAAATACATTCTATTATAGATAATTCAGTATACACCTCCCCATGTATAATATGTGTATATATATATATATATATATATATATATATATATAGTCTGCATTCAGATCCTTTTTTTAAAAATATTTTAACGATTTTACTTATTTATCTGAGAGAAAGAGCTTAAGAGAGAAAGAGAGAGATCACGAGTAGAGGGGAAGGTAGAGGGAAAAGCAGACTCCCTGCTGAGCAGGGATACACATGTGGGACTCAATCCCAGGACTCTGGGATCATAACCTGAGCCAAAGGCAGTTACTTAACCAACTGAGCCACCCAGGTGCCCTGCATTCAGATCCTTAAATTGTTTAACTAATATAAAATTTTAAGTCTGTTAGAATTTCTAGGGACATAAAAAATTCTGCTTTGAAATGAATAAGAAAGTACCTTCAATTCACGTTTCTAATATAGTTATATGAAAATATTTTGAAAGTCTTTTATCATTATTATTATTATAAAGTGAGGTTTTTAAACTATGGGAAAATCCAAACACATATACATTTCAAGAGAACAATAAAACAACCCCCACCCCCCCAATCTTCATCACTCAATTTCAGCAACTATTATCTCTGGATCAATCTTCCTTTATATTTGCCTCTCCACACAAGACTTCTCAAAATTATTTTGAATTAAAATCTCTACTTCATATCCTTTTATTCATAAATACTAAAAGCTACTGGGTTGCCTGGATGGCTCAGTCAGTTAAGCATCCAACTCCTGATCTCGGCTCAGGGTTATGAGATCAGGCTCAAGTCATCCAGCTCTGCACTGGGCATGGAGTCCGCTTGGGATACTCTCTCTCCCTCTCCCTGTGTCCCTCCCCCTCCCTCCCACTCTAAAAAACATACAATAAAATAAAAGCTACGGAAAGATACTCTGTTCTAAAAGAAAAAGGAGCCAAACAAAGGATAACTGATTCAGATTTCTCTGATCCTAGCCATTCAGTTATGGTGCTGAGCAAATGCAATATTCACCTGAAATCTGGCTCTAGAGGAGATTATTAAATGCTAGCTAGTTACCTGTTAACCATTCTTAAAATCAGTGACCAAAGTTACCAGTAATGAAAGTCAAAGTATATTCAACCCATGAGTATACATTATATGCCTTTCAGGTGTTTGGGGCAATTTTTACTCCTGTAACAGGGAGCTGTTTGGGTATCCTGTCATTATCAGTTTATGTTTAGTCCTTTGGGTCGGGATCTAACACAAACCACTTCAGTGCAAGGCAGAGCCCAGAATCCCTGGATAACAGCCACTGGGTGCTTTCAGTGACAGCAAGAAAATAATATAATCATGTTGGTCATTTATAGGGTTTCAATCATTCACTTTATAAAATCAGTAAATCATCTAAACTCATCTATTCATTCAACCATTCAATCCATCTATTATATACCTACTCATTGTAGCTACTCATTCAATGAACATTTGTTGTGTGTCATGCCCCGAACTAGGTGCTAAGGCTACAAAGGTGAAGTGAAAATCTATGATCTCTTACATGCAAACAATGAAACATTGTTCAGCAATAAGAAGAAATGAGCTATCAAGCCATGAAAAGACATGAAGGCATTTCTCATGCATTCTGCTACGTGACAGGAGCCAATCTGACAAGACCACAGACTGTATCATTCCAAGTATATGACAATCTGGAAAAGGCAGATGGAGACAGTAAAAAAGAGCAGTGGTTACCAGGATTTGGGAGGAGCGAGGGATGGATAGGTGGAGCACCAGAGCTTTTTAGAGCAGTGAAACCATCCTGCGTGACACTGTAATGGCAGACACGTGTTATGATACATATGTCAAGACTCATAGATTGTAAAACACAGAGTCAACCCTCATGCAAACTATGAACTTTAGTCGCTAACCATGTGTCAATGTTGGCTCATTAATTGTAACAAACATGTATCACTGATGCATGCAGTTAATACATAATAGGGGAAACTAGAGAAGGGGAGTATGTGAGAACACTCTGTACTTGCTGCTCAATGTTTCTGTAAACCTAAAACTGCTCAAAAAATAAGGTCTATTAATTAAAACCAAACTTATGATCATTTCCTTCCTAGATTTCAAGATCTAGTTTGGGGCAGATGTATAAATAACTGTCCTCATTAGTTTCCTTGGTTTGCCATAACAAGTTACCACAAACTTAGTGGCTATAAACAACAAACGTTTATTCTCTCACATTTCTGAAGGCCAAAAGTCTGAAATCAAGGTGGGGACAGGTCATGCTCCCTCCAAAGGCTCTAGGGAAAACCTTTCCAGCTGCTGGTGGCTCCAGGAGTTTCTTG
This sequence comes from Eumetopias jubatus, assembly GCF_037043125.1. Lineage (NCBI taxonomy): Eukaryota > Metazoa > Chordata > Mammalia > Carnivora > Otariidae > Eumetopias > Eumetopias jubatus. The sequence goes on along the minus strand of NW_028274820.1, from coordinate 50,160,957 downwards.
GCTTGTGATCAATCCAATCTCTCACTCCACCTTTACATAGTCTCCTTTTCTCCCTGTGTGTCTTTCCTGAGTTTTCTGAGGACACTTATATTGGATTTAAAGCCTACTCACGTAATCCAGGATGATCTCATCCCAAGATTCTTAATTTAACTGTATCTGCAATGAACCTTTGTCCAAACAAAGTCACATTCAATGGTTAAGGGTTTAGGGTGTGGATGTACCTTTTGGGAGGCTGCCATTCAACTCATTGCGCTACCCATAACATGATTTGCCCTATAGAATATAGGATAGAGTACAAACACAGTGCTCTGAGAGGGAGGTATGAGAGCATCATAGGGAATGTGACATGAGATGGATGTTGGAAGTCCCACTGGAGGGGTGCCTGGGTGGCTCAGTTGGTTAAGCAATTGGCTCTAGATTTCAGCTCAGGTCATGATCTCAGGGTTGTGAGATCAAGCCCCCGTGTAGGGCTCCATGCTGGGTGTGGAGTCTGCTTAAGATTCTCTCTTTCCCTCTCCTGCTGCCCCTCCTCCTCCAAAATAAGTCATATTAGAGTTTACTACGTTGGGGTAGGAGTGCAGCAGTGTGAGATGTAGGGGAATGCCATCTCCAGGGAGATATTCCAGGGAACAACTAAGCTATATTTAGAGAGTGGTAAGAAGGTCAATGTCCCTAGAAAGGAGGGTGGATGAGGGTTAAAGGAAATAATGGCATATGAGTCCGAGATGTCAGACTGCTAGGTTATAAAGGAACTGACAATTTTAAGAGAAAAGCATTGGTTCTTCTTCCTAGTCACAAAGATTCTAAAGACAAGATCAGATTTGTACTTTAGAAATAGGACTGTTTGCAACAGAGTGAAGACTTTAGGAATCAGAGGCTAGTGGCCGGGAGATTAATAGGCTGCCTCAAATGAGATACTACTCTCAGATCTCCCTGTGGGGAGAGAGCTGAGAGATGAGAAATAGGAGACGTTTGGGAGGTAGAATAGAGAGCATGTGTTGAATAACTGGATTTGATGAGCAGGGAAGGATGTGAGGGTGAATTTTCAGTTTATGGCTTCATGACTCAGTTTGATGCCATTCTCCAAAGTGAGGACTTTTGGAGGAAGGGAGTGGTTTTATGTGGGGTGTACAAAGTTATGAGCCAACTTTTGGATATATTTAATTTTCTTTTATCTTGTACCCAAGTTCTAAATTTGGTGTATCAAAATGTTTTGCTTTGGAACAGTAAAAGGTTCTGAAAAAAGAAGCTTAAGCTTTTGGGGAAATCTTCAAAATTATCTTTAGAATTGCCCACACGGGTCTCTCCCAGTCAGTTTCTGTCACAGATGACAAGCTCAAACAGACACACGGCCCTGAAAACAAAAAGAATGAGAGAATCATCAAATATCGAGAGGCTTTACTGGTTCGTAGAGGCGAGAAAAAAAAAAATTTCCCTCTTTGCAGGGATAGAAGAAGTCTGAAATGACTGCTACAAAGTAGCAGCCTAATCTTGTTATAAAGAGATTGTAAAAAGAATTAGAGCATAAGCTTTCGCCAGGGAGGAGATCTTTAAGCTTAAGGAATGTTGCTTTATTACCTTTTATTTTTATCTCTTCAGAGCTGGTACAATGAAAGAAGAAATCTATGTTCCAACATAAAAAATAAACATAATATCACTGTGACAGGGACTGATTCAGTATGGAAACATTGACTGTAGAGGCTTTCTGGCTTACTTCAAAAGACTTTCAATAACTGCCAAAAAAGTTTATTTGGATAGTTTCAGTTTCATGTGTTTAATCAACTAAAAACTCAATCCAGAGTTGAGAGCGTGACACCCCGTGTGCTCAGAAGAGGGTGTGCATGGTGTTCATATTTGTGGAGCCGTGAGTGTGTTTGCATGTGTAGATGTTTGACCATGAGCAAAGGTGTGTGTGTGCATGCATGTGTATTATAAAATTTTGTGCTGTTTTTTTTAAAATAGGGCCCATGCTCATCATCCTCACAGCTGTGATCCTATCAGGCCTAAATTTTCATGATTTCTGTCACACTTCATCATGCTCTAGATCTTACAAGGGTATGTCACAAAGGGATTATCTGTAATTATAGGTAAGACTGGAAAGTAGAAAAGTAAAACTGCTTTCCCTCTGACTTCATGCAGCTTGATATGATAAGCCTTTCTTTTAAGGACTACTATGTTCTATGGGTTGGTTTCCGTGTACTGGTATATCCTGGTAAATGTATATTGGGCCATTAGGTCATACAATACAAGCAAAATAATGTTTCCTTAAAGGAATTTCTCTCTTAGATTTTTCTGTTATTAAAGTAGGCAAATCCACTGTAGCCATTCATAGATGAATATGTTAATATCAATGTGATGACTACCACCTCCGATACCATTTGACTTTTTGAGGTTAGTGGTGGGGAAGTCAACACCTAAGCTGGTGTTTCTCTGATTCTTCTTTTGTATCAGTTATTTGGAGAGTTTGATAAAATCATGGATTCACAGGCTCTATCCCTGCTGAATATTCGATGTTCAGGAAAGAAGAACTTGCGATTTTAGCTAGCCCTTTGTGAGCTCATTAAGATTCTGTAAGTTTGGGAAGTAATAAACTAGTCCAATACCTTGTTTTTCAGACAGATTTTCAGAATATTGACACTAAGGAAAATTATTAACCCTATTTAGACCATGTCTCTTTCTCCATTGTGCTGGTCCACCAAGCTTTTAGGTACACAATACACATAGAAATTCTGACTTGGAGTTTTCAACATAAATGAGTTTAAAATGATTCTAGTATTTGGCCCCAGTTCAAACGTACATATCAGCATGCAGCTTAGTGGTTGTATAGAGTACGGTGTCGATGACCCCAGAGTTGTGACATTTATCCCTTTAGTATCATTAATTAAAAACAAAACACTAGTACTCTGCCCATCCTGCGTCTGACCTTGATTCCAGCCAGTTGTCTTGCAAATATTTCCTGCTGGTGACAAAAGGGATCAGATGATGGAATGTGGGTGACTCAGCACTGCCACCACCACTGGAGAGCTAGACCTCCAAGGGTGTGGTGTTGATGACAATGCCTCAGGAGAAACATTTCTGCAGACAAAGAACAAGTTCTTTTTAAAACCAGTGCCATTTTGTATTAACTGTTTTTAGCAGAAGGGTAAGACATGGTCACTTGTGCCTAATGACCTTAAGTATGAGCAGAAACACAAAGACTGACACAGAAACAAGAGATTACAGGTCAGGGTGTGTGTGTACACCTGTCACTTTGAACCAGAACTGTGACATTGTGTTTCCTCTCAATCTTCATTCCACATACATATATGATAAGTTGTTATGTCAACTGTTTGAAAAAGTATTGTGGATAATTTTTTTGACGTTGACAGAGAATTTATTTATTTTTTAAAGATTTATTTATTTGAGAGAGAGTGAGAGGGAGAAGGAGTAGGGGAGGGCTGGAGGGAGAGGGAGAGAATCTCAAGCAGACTCTCCGCTGAGCGTGGAGCCCCACGCAGGGCTTCATCTCATGACCCTGAGATCTTGACCGGAGCCAAAACCAAGAGTTGCACGCTTAACCGACCAAGCCACCCAGGTGCCCTGTTGAAAGTCAATTCAACTTTTCGCTGGCATGAGCCCTCTAAATGCTATATATATTCTTTCCTGAAGGAAACAACTCAGTAAATATACATGTCATTAATGATCCTTCTTTTGCAGTCTGTCTAAAACCATGAGTAAAAGATTACAGATAGTGTATTTTCCTTTTGTAGAAAGCAAAAGCAAGGCTTCTATCTTCTTAGAAATGTTGTGAATTCACGTAAACTACTCACATTCTCCACATTCCAATTTTCTCAGTCATTCATTGAGACCAAGAGCAACTGGCCTGATGGGGTTTCACTTGGGGCACGAAAAGCCACAGGCTCATCTGCCCACTTATGAAATTACCCAGTATTAACGGTGACGGCAGACACTGGGCTAGCAGTTGTTACCATCCCCTAGCTTGCCACTGTCTTTGGGCACCTCAGAATGCCTGCTTCACTTCTGAGTTCATTAAAGCTGGCACGTGAGACAACCGACTTGCTAAGAGAAATGGGGAGATGAGGATGAATCCATACTAAATGTGATCAGTCTCTTCCTGGTGCCAGAAAGTTGGCAAATGTTATTATTCTGGCATTGATCAGTGCATTTGTCCCTGCTCCCTCCCTTCAACCGCATCTCCTGGGGAATGACTGATATACTCTTACCATGTGCAAGGCTCTAAGATAAGTAGTTTATTTGCATGAATCTCATTTGGTCCTCCCAATTTTCCCATGGTGTAGGGTGGAGTGTATTCACATGTTATGGGGAAAATGAAGCCTTGAAGAGGACATGTCGCTCGTTTTCCCAAGTGGATGTGACCATCAGGTGTAAACCCGGGGTATTTGCACACTTTCAGTATGATTCTGGAGTCAGACCTTTTGCCACTTGATTCTACTGTCTTCCAAAGAAGAGCTATGGGATCAGAAATGGTTGGGAACACCAACCCAAATGAGGCTCCAGGGCCTTTCTCTGAGAGTACATGCTCAGCATTTGGTAGCCCCGCTCCTTCTCCTCATTCTCTAGCCACACTCCTAAGTCATTATTTGGAAAATCAACTAAGGTAAATTATAAAGGAAGGGGTAAGTTTGAGTAATTTATGGAAAATGGGCCACTACTCAGGGAAGGAAAAGTAACTGGCATCCATTGAATACCAGGCATAAGTGTTTCACTTATAACATGGACCCTCTGCTATGTGGCATTGGCCCATTTTACAGATGAGGCATTCGAGTTCTTTAGATTTACATTGTTTCTGATACTTGAATACAAAGATACTGTTCGTACTCTCCAGAATCCCTCTTCCTAGTGGGAAGTCAGATATGAAATATGAATTATAATTGAGAGGAATAAAAGTGATGAAAGAAATATATGCTGATGAATCTATTTACTGAGACTTTTGGTCCACTCATTCAAAAGCTTCAGGTAAAAATAATAAAAATATTTTCATAAGAGTCTACTGAGTTCTAGGATTCTCATTTGGAGAAGAGACCAATTACATCTAGGTTGAGAGTTAACTTATGTTAAGGTATTCAAAAGTAATTTTTAATTTGAAGCTTATTCAGACAATCTAAGGATACCATAAAAACGGTATTTTCTGTGGTCTTGGATAATTTCCTCCACAAACCCTCCATGGATGGTGCTGAACATACAACCATTTGCAGGGTTAACAGGTAAAACTTGAACAATTTTCTGTAGGCAGAAGCAGTAAAATCAAACTACGACATGTTTATCCCATCAAGCTATTCCAGATACCAGTTCTACCTTTTGACAGGATGCCAAGGAGTTGACCATTAAAACAATGTATCTGGCATCACGATATCTGGCTTTTTAAATACTCATTTCTATAAAACATAACAACATTGCACTTCAGTTTTCAATTGCTTTTCTTTTTGATTGTCTCTGAACAGACACATATTTGATTCACAGGATACACTTGAGTTTAATGTTCCCATAGCCACAGACAAAATTTCGTGCTTTTTAAAATAAGTCTTAATAGAAAGCATGGATAATAGTAAGAGGCATGGTAAAACCTAGTCACTTCCCAAGACATCAATAAACTGTGAGCTATTTTAGGAAAATGTAAAAACAGTGCACAAAGAGAACACACCCCCAAATCAAGTCCCGAATATTCTCGAATCAAATATAATTAACAGGAGCAGTTGAAACTAAAAAGAATGAATTCTCTGTGGAAAACCTGTAACCAAAGAAATATTGACACCATTCTCCAATATTAATGAAACCCAAATCGGTGGAGATGAACAATGTCACCCTGAAATGACATTATCAATACCAAACAGATAGTGTAAGTAGGAATCTAACTGATAACTGTAAGGAAGATCTCAAAATATTATGAAACTAAATGACTGTATGCATTCTACAAGGAGGAAAATGAGTGCACTAGAAGCTAATTCTATTCGTAAATAATATTACAAATTTACTTTTTAAATAAATGTTTTGTTATATCGGCTGTGTCTTATAGACATGTTATGATTCTTTTTGTCCTCAGTTTCTGCAGAGTAAAAAATCATCCTCTCCCTTGCTCCTAAAGCAGGAAAACAAACCCATTCTTTCCATTGGCATTCCAACTCACTCCTTCCACCCCCAACATATCACCTCTTTTACTATATCCAGATTGAGGGGATTGAGAATGGAAACCAGTCTTCCTGTCTTAGAAACATACATAAGAAGTCTTTCTTTAAAAAAAAAAATAATAAAAAAAATAAGTAAACTTTTTTTCATATTGGGATCTAGGGCACTGTAAGAAAGGTTTTCCAATTGATGGCAGAAATCCATTATGAGGAAACAAACTGTATATAAGCGCAGAGACACAGCCTTTGTAGCTCTGAAATGACTTACACAAAGAACTCATATATAAATTTGGCTCACCTCAGCAATGCTTTTTCTTTAAATTACACAGAAATCTGAAATGCATTGGGTGTGTGTAAGGGCAAACTGTGGCCCTCAGTAAAAATGTGTATTTAAAAGGGGAAATGTGGAAGTAATTATTACCTTGATGTATTTACCAGAATGCACAGAACATATTCAGCATGTCTCACTTGGGCATTGAGGGTTTTGCAGAACACCTATGACTCTAAAACTCCAGCATTTGGCATCATGTAACCCGGGAGTTAGTGATAAACTACCTTTAGCCAGGCACTGTTGTCTTGGAAAGCCTCAACGAGCCAGGCTGCTGAGATGAACTGAAATCATTATTTGAAATGAATGAGTTACTCTGCTCTGGTTCAAAATGAACAAATCAGTGTTGTAGGCAGGCACTTTAGAGAAATAAACAGGAACTTTTGTTTCCTTCCACATGGAGGCTAAAAAAGCAAGGCAAAGGGAAAGTATGCTAAGTAACTACAAAAAAATCTAGTTGGATTTCGTAATTACTGTTGGGTCTTTAAATTGTGCTTCTAAGCCAACATTCATATTTCCTGCAAACCAGACTTAAAGGAAGGCTCTGGTCAGTATTAAGAAATGTCCAGGCCCAAGAGTGGGGACGGAGTGTGTGTAAGGTGTGGGTTCCACTGGGCTGGCTACGGTAGATATGCTCTACAGAGTATCTAGAAGTGGGAAAGTACAGGGTGGGAATCCGAGCCAGAGACCCTGAGGAAATGTCCAAAGTAGGAAGCGGATGAAAACATAGGAAAGTCCCGAATTTAGAGATGCAGAGACATGGGACAACACTACCAGTTGGGCCCTGGGAAAGAAGCCACACTGAAGTAGACAGGCCATAAACAACATGGAGTGTCCCCTGTGATTCCAGCACACGCCAGCGAGCGTTTAGGGTTTATTTTATGGGACCACAAGTGCGTGATCCACAGATATATTGAGGCAGCCAAATAGAACAGGATCATGAGATCTAAATGTTTGCATTTATCTTGGCTCCTGGAATGATAGATAATAACAATTGCCTTTTTAGAGCAAAGTTCCAGGACAAGTTTCTCCTCCTCCTGTTCCCTGTGGTCACACCTCACAGATTCTCTAAGTAAACTTAGGAATGATGGATACAAATAATGCTGAGCTTATGAAGTGAAGGAGTTGGGGTTTTCGGGTTATATGGAACCTTGAAAAACTAAATCTGCTAGAAGGAAGTAAGGCTTAATTCAGTCTAGGAGCGGACATAGCAGTTTTCTGCTGAGGACAAATGTTGGAAAGGCCATCCTAGGTAAAGAAGAAACAGCACGGGTAAACAAACTAGTGTGACTAAGGAACTGGAGTGATTTATTAGGGATGGACCACAGATTATTGGCAGGGAGTGGCCAAAGGCCTGGTTAGAAGTGTTCAGGCTAAGGCCAAATTCTAAAGGAGCTAGCTCACCCATGCTATGGAATTCAAACTGTGTCTGTTAGGCCCTGATGAGTGATTAATGCTACTAATGGGGTGATGGGGAGAGGAGTCAGGGATCATGTGCTTCAATGTACACTCCAGAAATCTCCCTCTGGCAACAAGATGAAATAGTCTGGAATTGAGCAAAACTAGAGGTAGGGAAAATCAGTTAGAAAAAGTTTATTGCAATAGTTCAGTGAACAAAATAATTCAGATTATGAAATAAGCAGCAACAGTAGAACAGAGACAATGGATTCAAGAATATTCTGGAGAAAGTGTGGTAGCACTTATGGAAATGGATGATCAAGGGAAGTGAGGTCTTCTGACTGGTGGTATGGAATACAGGGGGAAAAGCAGATTTGTCATGGAGGAGGGGAAAAAGACAAATTTAGTGTTTAAAATGATGTGTCTGTGGGACATCTGGGTGCATGTGCTTGGGATCAGATGGAATTATTGCTTTCAGAATTAAATTCTCTTATTCAGTTCACTTTTTGTTGCAAGTGACACAAACCCAATTCAAGCTAGTTTAAACCAAATCAAGGGATTTATTAGCTTTTTCAAGTGGGCACAGCTGGATTTGGAGATCTAAACATCGTTCTTAGGACTTTATCTCTCGTTTCTCCTTGCTTCTGTTTGGCTTCAATTTCGGAGCCTCTTTCCACGAGGCAGGAAGATGACTACAGACAGCTCTAATCCTCCATGCTCTTGATTCCTGAGGAAAATAATGTGCTTTTCCTAATGTCTCTGTCAGAAATTCTGGCCTCTGCTTAGCCTGGTTTGTCATGCGCCAGTCATGTTCCCAGGACATGAAATACTCAGATTGCCCAAGCCTGGGTCACAGTCCCTACCTGGAGGCCGGGTCCCAGGGAAGGCACGCTGACAGACCACCCCAAAGAGCCATATGGGATCGAGAGAGCTGCATCTGCGTGGCAAATAACACAGCCCTAATGAACTAGCAACTAGACAACTAGGATTTTCTCCTGCAGTTGAACTTCAAGACACTGGAGAAGGGCGATGGAGGTGACTTTAAAGCATGTGAACACAATAAACCTCTTCTGAGTTAGCCCTACCTTCGAAGACTCCAAAGCTTGACCTGCACTGCCAGGAGAACCAACACATACCTCAAACACCACAATTCAAAGACTTTCAAAATTGCTTTCTGACCTTCTCAGGACGGTTTTTGAAACTTTGGGAACCAACTGGACAAATAAACAGAATTACTTGGGAAGAATGTTTGGAACAAAACCATACCCACTGCAGTCCTCCTCCCTCCCTCAACACACACACACACGCACACGCACACGCGCACACACACGCACACACACACACACGCACACACGCGCGCGCACACACACACACACACACACACAGGATGCAGGGCTGAGAGAAACCAGTGTAAGTGTGCGGGGGAGAGTCGGGGGGACACAGGGCGGGGGGAAAAGATCACAGTCCCTGCCCTGGAAGCCTGGGAAAGGAACTGCTTTTGTTTAAGCCAGCTGCCTCAAATCACCCCAAAAAGGTGTTTAGTCAGATTGGATTCTCCAAATAACTGAATTCCCTCCCTCCCCTTGCTGGGGCAGTGTAGCTTTTGGAAGTGATTAGAACTGCCTGGAAATCCTGAGTTGGAAACGTAAGCAGAATGGGAGGAGACTCTGCCAGCCCCGGACGGGGACGGGGACGGGGACGGGGACGGGGACGGGGGCGGGGGCGGGGGTGGGGGTGGGGGTGGGGGGCCGCGGAGCTTTGACCCTGTCAGTCCCATCCTAGGCTTGGGCAAGTCCAGTGATCGCCCTGGCATCCTGGGTGCCAGACCAGCCCCTGCCTTGCTTTCTGCCAGCAGATCCAGGTGGCGGCCTGGGTTTGCAGGGAGCCATGCAGCCTGGGAAGAACAACACCCCCTTGAACCTCAGCTGCAGCGTGCGGCAGGAGTAGGCTTCAAGGATCCGCGCGAGAACCAGGCAGGGCCCTGACTATAGCCTGATTTATAACTTTAAAATATTCAGACATGCAGTATGTGGGCCTCAGGCCCTGCAAATTTAGGGGCCAGCCTGTCTCTAACATTGACCAATTCAAAGCCTTTCCTAGTGTAATAAACACTTATTTAAAATAAAACTAATTTTGATCGTGGTGCAAAGAAATGTGTGTTTCCCAAAAGATGGTTTACCATTGCTGAAGAACTTCACTGGCTTTGCCTTTTAAGTAGGTTTGCCATTAAGAGTCATGTAGGATCATCAGCCTTGAGGAACATTTACAAAGTCACTTATCTTCTATTTGGTTTTATTTAATGAGTATTTTATTTTATTTAATGAGTATTGTAAAAGCGTATATTTGTGTTTTATTTTTATTTTTTTTTTTGTATTTTTATGGTTTGGAATGGATTTTTAAGGATTTAATTTGGAATATTTGAAATATTTCACTCATAGGGAAATTTGTAAAATTTCATCTATAGGTCAATCCTGTGAGTAATCATCAAGCGCAAAAAAATTAGATTCTTGTTCAGGGTCACCTTCCAGTCACCTTGCCTGCACTGCCCATTAGCCAGTTTGTGGCCCAGTCACATACATAGCAGCCAGGAACTTCGCCACCTTGCAAAGCCGATTTCCTGACACATTCCCCTCTGTTTCAGGATTCTGGACCATCTTCAAAGGCCTTTGCCTGGTTTTTGTCAAAGCTCGAAAATGTGAAGGGACAATAAATATTCCTATCTACTTCAATTTACAATGTTATTTTAATTATAAAAAGCATCCCCAGATAACAGTAACTATATACTTGGTGCTAGACTAATGGATAATAGAATAACTATACAAATAAAATACAGAAGAATAAGTTGCTTTAAGATAATGCATTATGACTGGTGTTGGTTTCTAATATGGCAGATCGTGTTAGAGTTTTCAAAGCTATTTGAAGTCTGTAGATGTTTTCGGTTTTCATAACCTCAAAAACAGATGTCTGAAAAGTCTTATTGTGCTTTTCTACAAATGGTGTATAAGAAGAGTGTTTGCAGAGGGCAGATTACCTCAGCCCTATCCTATTGAGTCTCTGTCTTCAGTTGTATTTTTTATGGTCTGTGGTACATAAACTTTTTAGACAGTGGGAGGAGACAGTAGCTGAAGTAAAATTAAGTGTCTTACCATGGGAGAACTTTTATTACAACCTCCTCTGTGACTAAGCAGAACCCAAAAAGAATAGACGATCTTTAGCCACAGAATGCTCTTGAGGCATTTTTCTGAGAAAAATGTTTAATTTTTATAACCACTGGTAAAAAAAAATTGTTTCTGGTAACTTGTCCACACATCTCAGTGCTTTCAAAATCACACACAATTTGGGTTCAGATGAAACCATATCCTTACTAGGTATGTATTCTCAAAGGAGTTAGAGCCTCATCTATAAATTAGGGAATAAATACTGACCTAATTGGGCTATTCTGGGGAAGAAGTAAAGTAAACCCAGCACAGACTCTAGCATATAACTGATGCAACACTCATTTGAATGTAATAGATGATCAACACTAATATGAATGTCTGACCATGATCTCTCACACTATTCCAATTAATAGTACTTGACATCTGACACGTACCTGCTTTGAAAAAGCATTACAGAGAGAAACATAGTTAATGCATTATAATGTAATGCATTATAATGCCATATAATTGACTATATTTTAACTCATATAAGTACTGGAAGAAGTGACTATAAATACAATATTTTCCCATTTTATTAAAAGTTTGATCTTTCCTTCCTATTGTTTTAATAGAAATATACATATTCATCTATTAAAAATCTCAGTAGTCTTATTTCAGTCGTTTTGGAATTAAGATATGGTTTTTCTCCCCAGTTACTTTATTATGCATTAGTGATCTTTCACTTGTGACCACCTAAATATTTTCCTCCTTGGCTCTCATTTAGTAAATCAAATCTAACATGTTCCAAAGTGAACCTCAAGTTCATTACCCTTCTTCATCTCCTATCCCCAAACAGCTATTCCTTTTGCTATTTCTCTTAATGGTGCTTTTCTGTCCATGTCACCTAAGCTTGAATTTTTCTTCTGTTCTTTTAACTTCTTAACCAAACTGCTAAGTTATTAAAATATTAATTTGAAACCATTTTGCCATGTAATTTATACACATTTTATATATATGTATATGAATGTATATATGATGGCTACCATGTATATGGGGAGTTAGTGTGTGTGTATATGTAAGAGCTTGCATATATGTGTGTATACACATATATGTATATAGGTAAAGAGCAAGTATTTTTGTTGAGTGGTTACCATATGAGATACAGAGAACCTGTGTTACTGTTACAGCAGTAATGTTTCATTTATTCTAATCTTCCAGTCACCCTGTGAAGTTGATAACTACGATTATTTCCATTTTTCAGATAAGGGAAGAGTTTCTGGAACTTACTTATAAGAAAGAAGAGCTAGGGTTTCAAACCCAGATCAGCCAGACTCTAAAGCCTGTATGATCTACCACTTATTAGTTCTCACATCCAGTCCATCCCACCTAATCCCATTGTCACTTCTATTCTTGAACTCGTATTAACTCTATTACATTCTCCCCTTAACGTGTTTCTTCACCATGTGTTTTGCCCTTGATGCAATTTACAATTCATCACATGATTCATTCTCTTAAAACACAACTCAATCTTGTCTTTGTTCTACTTAAAAATTGTGAATGGCTTCTTAGTGAAAATTGTTTGTTACCCTTCTTCCATTACTGTATTAGGTTTCTCTGGAGAAACTGAACCTATGTGTGTGTGTGTGTGTGTGTGTATATATATATATATATATATATATATATATATATATATATATATATGAGATGTATTTTAAGGCAGTGGCTCATGTAATCATACAGTCTGGCAAATCTAGTATCTGCAGAATGGGCTGGCAGACTAGATACCCAGGGATGAGCCAGTTTTACAGTTTAAGTTCGAAGGCTGTTGAGAGTGAAGACCCATGAAAGAGAAGATGTTACAGATGAAGTACAAAGGCAGAATTCCTTCTTGCTAAGGGAGGTCAGCCTTTTGTTTAATTCAGGCCTTCAACTGATTGGATGAGGCCCACCCACACTGTGGAGGACAGTCTGCTTTACTTAAAATCAGTCAATTTAATGTAAATCTCACTCAGGGTAAAGTATGACCAAATATCTGGACACCTTGGCCCAGTCAGGTTGATACATAAAAGTAACCAATTGGATAAACGTTCAACAGGTTCCTTATAATTCAGCAAAACTGACACTTGTGGGTCCCCCAAACCATCCTATTCTTCCCCATCTTCTTCCTTAAATGGCACTATTGCTTTTGCTTGAACATCCCACTCTTCTCTCACCTTATCATTCAGTAAAAGACATGTTTAATGAATAGATACATATAAGAAGAAAATGAAAAATAGCACTCCAAATGCCAAAGCAAGTATTGCCTAAAGTCGTAATTAAATAAGTCTTTCAACAAATGTTAACCCAGCCACCAGAGTTATCTGTTATACAAACAGTAACTCTCTGGAATTTTGCTTTTTTTCATTTGAAATGTAGGGTGGTGAGGAATAGAACATTACTGGTCAGTAGAACTTTCTGTGATGATGAAAATACTGTAGCCTGTACTATCCAACATGGTAGCCACTAACTACATGTGATTATCAAGCACTTGAAATGTGGCTAGTTTAACTAATGAATGAAATTTTCTCATTTCATCTAATTTTCATTAATTTAAATTTAAATAGCTACATATGGCTGGTGACTACTGCAGGCAGTGCATGACTCGACAATCTGGAGAGTCTCCTAATTTAACTATTTTTTTTATTCTGTTTAATAATGTTTAATTCTAACTGTGTAACCAGACAGGTTGGAAACTTGTGTCTCTATAGAAATCTTGTTAAAGTCAGATTATGGAACTGACCATGGAATTTTCTGGAAAATATCGAAATCTGTGTTTGGTATAAGATATTTTTATGTGACAAGATTATTTTGTAATTAATAATGAGGAGAAATGCACACAATTCACTTTATAAAGTGCCTTGCACCTTAATTTCTTAACATTAGCAAAACAGAGCTAAAAATAAATATTTTATCTGTGTAATTAAGAGCACCAAGTGGAATAATATGTGTTTAACACTTAGCATGTTTTCCAGCATGTAGCAGACCCTCAACAGAGTGTTCTTCTCCCCCATACATTTTTTTAAAGTTAATTTAAAAACCGGGCGCCTGGGTGGCTCAGTTGGTTAAGCGACTGCCTTTGGCTCAGGTCATGATCCCAGAGTCCCAGGATCGAGTCCCACATCAGGCTCCCTGCTCAGCAAAGGAGCCTGCTTCTCCCTCTGACCCGCCCCCCTCTCATGTACTCTCTCTCTCTCATTCTGTCTCTCTCAAATAAATAAATTAAAAAAAAACTGCTTCATAGACAACCTTTATTATAGTCTGGAGGGTAATCTTTGTTTTTATTTCCTACTGAATTTGGTTTGTTTCTTAAAAACAATAAAGTCACAAAACAACAACAGTAAAAAAATAACACAGTGCCATATAAATCACAAATCAAAGCAGGGCAGAGTTCAAACACTAAACAAAAGAAAAACATTCTCCACCTTGAAGGCCCTTTTTTTCCAAAGCAGCAAGTTAAGGGATTTCTCCATCCCTGTTGGTACTGGCAAGGAAGCCACAACCTATTTGTTTTCTTTCTCATCTCCCTTTGCTCCAAGTGCTCATTTCTGAGCCTTGCCACCAGAGATGCTGGCCCCCATGCTTCGAAAGAGACCCTATCATTTAAGAAAGGATTGGGGCAGCAAGGTTGCCCGTGGCTCCATGCTCCAGCAGGACTGCCAAATATGTGGGAGCGGCTTCCTGCCCAGTGTGGGCTGTGGCCCGGCACCCTCTGTGCCAGCAGCTGTGTGGGGTCTGTTCTCGCCAGAGGCCTCTCATTCATGGCTGAAACATTCTTGGAAAGTCAGGTTCCAAAGCTAAACAAACAGCACAGATAAATTTTGCAACAATATGCATTGACATTTTATAGCATGGCTCTGAGAAGGATTTAGGGGAAGTAAAACACACCTACTAATATTCACACACACACAGACACACACACACACACACAGACGCACACACATGGCAACAACAGTATCATCAGGCCTGGTAAGCCAAGAGCCTTACTGTTATGGAATTCTCATTTGAAGTCATATTCCACAGAGATCCTTATTTTAAAGGAGCCATCGAGGTTCTTGTGATGGACTTTGTTTTTCTTTTCCGAATCACCAGGCTCAGAATGCTACTGATGCCTCCCCATCTGGGGAAGGACTCTCTCCTCACACCTCCTAGTATTTTCAAGGTCCGTGAAAAACAAATTTTAACGTAAAGCTTGAAAAAACATAATTTAACCAGAATAATTGGTCAATAAGCATTTCTTCAAGTAAGACCCATTGTCATAAAAGTAGTGCATTGAAGAGCGAGGTCATAAGCTGTTGGGTAAGTCTCAGTTTATGCTTACATGGGCAAATATCTCTCTGGCAAGGGATAGAAAGCACACTGCTTCCTTTAAGGATCTTTTTTCGTTTCTTAAGCCCCCTTACATTCAAGAAGCATATGCTCAATTCAGTGGCAACTTGAAAACGTGTGACAGATGTACAATAAAATGCCGCACCTAGGCTCACACTAAGGGCTCAGAAGGAAAATTAAATCTTTCTAAGTAGGAGAGGTCAGGCAGTCAGTTTTTCCATACTTTCCTGTATGTGCTCCAAGCTCTGGAATGTACCGAGGAATGCATATTGAATGATTTGGTACAGATATTTTTCTTCAATTTTTCTTCAGATTTTATTGCATTCACAGGGAAATATGAAATCACTACATTATCTTATCCATAGATGTATATAGAAATGAAATAATGTGTTTGATATTTAATGGATGTATTGCTTTCTATGTGCAAGAAGGAAAATGTTTTTCTCCCTGAAAAAGAATCAAATACAGTTAATGCCAGTTATAATGCACCTTCCCAAACCCTAAGTTTGGTATAGACTGCAGGACTGGAAATCAACTCACATCCATCCTCTGTGTAGTAAGGTACAGCCGTGGCTCATTTATTGGGCATTGTTAAAAGATGAGGTGTCCATGTAAAAGGAGTGCCCAGGCACGAGTTTTATTCCTTTATGTGTAAACTGAAAAGGAAAGACACACCAAAATTTTTTCTAAACATTACAAAAATAAATTACATGTTGCCTTCCATATGCTATAAGTCCTGAATATAATTTAATCAAGTTTGAAGCTAAGCTCAGCCACTTATTAGTCAAGTAACTTTGGCAAGTTAGTAAAACCCAGCTCAGCCATTTCCTGGTTTTATAATTTTGGCAAATTAGTTAGCCTCTGTTTTCTCATCTGTCAAGCAGAGATAATTATACCTATGTCACAGTTTGAATTAGCTAATCTATATAAAACACCTCATAAAATGCCCAACACATAGACCTACCCAGCATAACCTCCTGGCCAACCCTATGGATTTGACAGCCAGACTGTCTGGATTTGAATGTGCCTTTGCCACTTCCTAGCAAGCAAAGTTGAGCCATGTTTTTAACTTAACCTCCCTGCACCTCAGTTTCCACATCTATAAAAGGAGACAATAATAGTATGCAAGGATTAAATAGGTAATGCACATAAAGCTTTTAGAGAGTGACTTCCATGTATATATATATATATTCACCATGATTAACATTTTCTGAAGCATTTCTAAATGATCCAGCTGTGTATCATTTTGGCAGAGATGTGTGCATGCATGTGGGTGTGGGGGGTGATCTATTCTTTTTCTCTGGTTATTTATGTTTGGGCCATCTCACTCATACCTTTCTAAATATCAGCCATAAAAGGTTCTTAGAAGTAGGTTAATAGCCGTTTCTATGCTTTTACATTTTCTGTGTTTGTCAGTTGGTTTTGTTGTTCCTGTTTTCATTGTGAAAACATCATACTCATCTCAGCTAAATAATGGGGAAAGATTGGAGATTCCTTCAGCATCTGCCAATGCAGCCGCGGCGGTGGCCCAGCAAGAAATTGGTGTCACTCAAGGGAATAGTAAAATGAAATTGTAGTAGCAGATAAAATAGGTGTTCTCAGTGTCCTGTGTTCAGATTTGTGCAAGAGGGGTCTCTGCCTCCGTGCACACTTTTCCCAAAGAGCAAGGATTTGGTGGGCATCAAAGGATATGCCCTCCTGACGTGACGTTCCTATTCTCCCTTTCTGGGCCCATCCTCCTGGTGCTTGTAGTTCCATAATTCCTTGACCATTATTCCCCAACCTATTTCCAGATACTGTACTGGGATCTACTTCCCTCGACCCCAGGGGTGGCTGTGGGGGAGCTCTGTATGGGAATAAGAACAAAACTCAGGGCCCTGGACTGTCCACACTGATGTGCTCAGGGAAACCTCATGGCAGGTGGGAGACAGCCAAGACTGTCATCCCGTGGACTTCAGAGGGCTTCAGACTGGCTTCTCTACACTTCCCCATTTAGGTCTGCATCCCTAGGTCATTCCAAAGTAGATATATCAAGGTAGGAAGATAAAACATGTTTAAATGGCAAGCTTGCTAGCTTGCTTTAGAAGTTTTTGATATTAGACAATAGTATGTTGATCTCCCCTTTATACTCCTCTTCCAGCCTTTGTAAATATTAGGAGTAAGCCTGGATATATTTTTCCAACTGGGATGCTTCTTAAGATCTGAAGATTTGAAACTTGGACACACAGGGCTCCTTGTATGCCACACCATGGCTCATAGTTGTGGTTAATATGAAAAGACACAGAAGTATTGGAGACAACATAGATTTTAAACCATAATGAGATCCTACTAAATACTTAAGAGAATGGTTAAAACTAAAAAGTTGACATCAGACCTGTACCTCTGAAACAAATAATACATTATATGTTTTAAAAAAAAGAAGAAGATAGCAGGAAGGGAAAAATGAAGGGGGGGAAATCAGAGGGAGAGACAAACCATGAGAGACTATGGACTCTGGGAAACAAACTGAGGGTTCTAGAGGGGAGGGGGTGGGGGATGGGTTAGCCTGGTGATGGGTATTAAAGAGGGCACGTTCTGCATGGAGCACTGGGTGTTATGCACAAACAATGAATCATGGAACACTACATCAAGAACTAATGATGTCATGTAGGGTGATTAACATAACATAATAAAAAAATGTGGATGGAGATGTGGAGTAACTCATTTTTAGTGAGAATGTGAAATGGTGTGATCACTTCCAATAAAGGTCTGGTGGTTTCTTATAATATTAAACATATTATCTACCCATGATCTAGCAATTCTACTCCAATGTGTTTAACCATGAAAAAATTTAAAAATGTGTTCACAAACACACTTCTCATAGTAGTTAAGAACTGGAACAACCCAAATGTCTGTAAATAGGATAATGACTGCACCTGTGGTATATTCATATAATGTAATACTACTATAGTAGAATACAAAGGAATGAATTTCTGATAAAAACAATTTGCAAGAATCATAAAAAAATGTTGCTAAGTAAAAGAAGCCTTAGACACACCAAAAAAGAATATAGTACAATTCCATTTATACAAATTTTAGCACAGATAAAACTAACCTGTGTTTTAAAAAAATATCAACATTAACTGCCTTTGGGAGGGATGGTGGTGGAGACTGATGGGGAAGGAAATGATGAAACGTTGTGAGATATAGGTAATGGGTATGTGTATGCCTGTGCATGAGAGCAGAATTCTTGAAGATAGGGGAGCAGAAATTCCTGGAGCTAGGGATGTTTCCCCTAGTGAGGAGCTGGCCAAGATTTGGAATTCTTTCAACAGCAAGGATTCCCACAATGCTGTTTTCCGGAGAAGTGACAGAATGTTAGCGTAGAATGGTCTGGTTCGACTAGAAAGGTCCTACTGTCAGCACCAGGTCTGGGGACCATGGCAAGTATCCCAGAATCCCAGCTTCACACAGAAGCAGCCTTCTTCCAGTCATCAGTCGTCTTAAATAATGAGTAAATCAGAAGGGACAAATGTGGACTAAAGACCAGAAAGGACCCCCCCCAAATGGGCTAACTTTTTGTGAGACCCTGGGGTTTTCACATGACTTGGAAAGGGTAAACACTCAAATCAACTAAGACTGAATTTTATACTGTATTGGTAAATGAAGTCTCAGTCAGAATAGAAAAATTAAGTCATGTTCTGGGTCTTCTACTTTGAATTTATGTTTAAAAGTTTAGCCCTCCTTCAGAGGGATTAGGCTTATGTGTGTGGCCCAGAAGGCAAAAACCATGACAAATTCATGGAAGTTTTACAGAAGTCAGTGTCAGCTCAATATAAAGAATATTTCCTATGGGAGCTATAAAACCAGAAGGGGTAATGTGTTCATCAGCTAATAATACACGTTCTGGTTCACTTAACATTTGATATTCTCTTTGCAAATTAATAAATGGTATTCTAAGACATTAGCACAAAAATAAAAACAGAATGGGCTGCTGTTGTGAACTTAACTGATTTAAGCTTTCAGAATTATTCGGTTCCTCTTACTGTGGAAATCATTCTGCAGTATATACACATGTCAAATCATCACACTGTGTGCCTTAAACTTACACAATTTTATATGTCAATTATATCCCAATAAAGCTGGAAAAATAATTATTGGATTCCTTTGGGTAGACATCTGTAGCCTCCAGCATCTTACCACTATTTGGTGTTTTATGATACAAGCAAGTCTCAGGCCAAATTCTGCCAATATATATTTATTAGCAAGTACACACAGGTCAGGAATTCAACCTGCAAACTTGTTCTTTTGGGCACTCCTACAGTTAAACAAAATGGTCCTGTGAGGCAAATGTGACAATATTCCAGTAGCAATAGTATGTTAGTTTGCTAATCAAAATGAGGGACATAATCCTAGGCATTGGACACCTTTTTGAGCAATTGAGCTAATCCAAGATTCTCATACCTCACTCAAACAAAAGCAGATGTGATCGGTCCATATTATCGTATACAATACTCATTTTGTCAGAGAAAAATCAGTGCTAACTTTCTTTAGGCTAATTACCATACCATCTGACACTAAGCGGGGATCAAGATTCAGGACGATTGAATTGATTATGACCATCATTCTGGAACATAGAATCCTGATGAGGACTTTCCAAGTATAGTTAGCCAGCCCTGGGTGTGTAATCTTGATTAGGATTCAAGTTAACTTATTATTCCTACAGCACAGATTAAAGCTAATATGCACATTTATACCATTTTATTTTAACTGAATAATCTCATAATATGTAGAAAATATAACATCTGCCTCATAAAGCATGAGTTCTCATTAATATAAGTAACCAGGCGGAAGCTGTAAGATCACTTGTTCAGGTCTTTGCTGTCAGAGAAAAGTCCTTCACTGAGTCCTTTGGACCCTCATTTCATTCTAAAATTCTTTTTTTTTAACCTAAGATCACACATTTAAGCTGTGGTGAGACTAGGAATGGAAACTGTTTCTCCTTTTGATCAGTTTCTCATTTAGGCTGGCTTCAAGATTTAACAAGTTATTCAGCATATTCATATTCATAATCATTTCTGATTGTCTTAATTCAAACACCTATTGATTTTCTTACTGACTGCTATTTAATCTTTCTTTATTATCGTCTCATTCTTGTGATTTTTATGATAAAATTTATAGTTTTAACTGTTTTTATTCTGCAGACAATTGCAAACCACCTTTTTTATGAAAAATTGATAAATATTGTATTAACCTCCTCTAAAATGTTAAATAAAAACTAATCTTGACATTCACTAAAGTTACAAGTGAGTCTTTCAGTGGCTCCAGAGCTCACTATTTATATAGTAATTTGGGATATTTGTAATCTCCCAGAAAGGCCACATAAAATATCAACATTTTATTTTTCTCCAGATGAAAAGCTATGAATTTCAATATATTGAAATAAGTTAAAAGGTTACAGTGGGTACATTCTGTTCTATTAATTTTAAAATGCAAAATTAAAGCATAATTCTAAATATCAGGACATAATAGAAAATAAAGACTAAGGCTGAATGATATCCTTGGTAAAGTCACCATTTAAAAACAATTAAAATTCCTTTAATTTTCACAGTGAAATTGAAACTATTTTATTAGAGAAAAAATATTATGCAGGAGAATCAAGCTTCTGATTATTCTAAGATAACTTTCCTATTTCTTTGCTGATGAACCTTTCTTCTTCCTGTCATCACCTCCAAGTTTCAAAGAATGTGAAAACCAACAAGAGGAACAAACTGTTCTGTGGTTGTCAGGCTTAGTGGTTTTATGGAAACTTAACAGGATACCTCCTTCTTCTAGCTGTCCATATAGTCTCAACGAGGGCAGTTAAAAAAAGGCCAAAACAAATGTTTCCTTTCTGGGATTTTGAGGCCTGCACTTCCAGTTGAGAAATAAAGGCACACATTTCGTGGGTTGGTCTGTTGCAATAAAAACTATTCAAAGTTGGAAGATTTGAACAAGTGATGAATTAAAAGTCCAAAAGTATCTTTTTTCTAATGAGTACATTCTGAAAGATTATTGATTAAGATGCCTCATTTGATTTTAGCATACCAAATACCATGGAAAATGCATCCACATTGTAATATCATATCGGAAATGTAACGTTCAAAATAGCTGGCCTTCTATGTTGTGCTGCAGCAGAATGAGTATAGACTAAAATTTCCTTGGGGATGGAGGCCTTGTGTTATTGATCTTTATAAACTAATAGCCTAGCCAGATCAGTGGCTGATTGTTGAATGGGGGCAATCAATCGATATCTTAAGTTGGCAACTGTTTTGTATAGGTATAGTAAAATAAGAGCTGGATTGGTTAATGGTCAGAAAGCTGAAGTTCTCCTTCTAACCCTATGTCCTGTTAATAAGCCTCATTCTTCTCAATGATGATATGGAATAATGATGTCTGTTTATCCTACCTAAAGACTATATTTTAAGGCAAAAAAGTTATGTTTGTTTTAAGACTCTATGTACTAGATTGCTATGAAGGGTTATTGTCACTACATCCTGTGGGTGGAGTTGTCTTTAAAATACCTGGGCAAGGGAAGATAGTGTGTTGCTTGATATCCCTGAACCCAGTTAGTTAATGAATGGAGCAGCTAGAGCTCCATAATATGGTCACATTTTAAAAATTGAGGTATAACTTAAATAGAATAAGATTGCACAGATTTTATGTATATAATTTGATAATTCTTACAAATGTATACACCCATGTAACCACTAGATTAATCAAGACATAGAACATTTCCACCAATCTCAAAAGTTCCCGCATGCCCCTTTACCAGTCTATCTCCATCCCTTTACCACCGGGCACCTGCTTCTTTTATTTCCATCCCTATAATTTAGTTTTGATATTCTAGAATTTTATATAAATGGAAAATACAGTATGTACACTTTTGTGTTTTTCTTGCTCCATGTAAAATCTTGGAGATTCATCTTGTGTCAGTTTTTTTTTTTTATTGATGAGTTGGAAAAATATGTCATTATTTGTTTACCCATTCACCTGTTGGTAGACATTGATTGTTTCTAGTTTTAGGCTATTATAAATAAAGTTTCCATGGATATCCTTGTACAAATCTTTTTGTAGAAAACTGCTTTAATTTCTCTTGGGTAAATGTGCAGAAGATAAATTGCTGGACCATTAGGTTGGCTTTTCTTTATTATAAAAATGACACTTCCTAAGGCAGTTGGAACATTTTAAATACTCACTAGTAGTGAATGCATGAGAATTTCACTTGGTCAGTATACTGTCCAACATTTGGAATTCGTGTCTGTGTGTGTGTGTGTGTGTAATTTTGGCAGTTTCAGTGGTATTTGTAAAGTAGCACCTCATTGTGGTATTAATTTGCATCTCCTTATGATAAAAAGATATATGAGACTTTTGGAAGTCTCTTGCCCATTTCTAACTGTTATTTTGTCTTTGTATTATTAGTGTTAAGGAGTTCTTTATATATTGTTGATACAGATTCTTTGTGAGCTATTGTGAATATTTTCTCCCATTGTGTGGCTTGACTTCCATGTTGTGATATCTTTTGTCAAGCAAAATTTTAAGAATTTTTATTAAGTCCAGCTTACCAATTCTTTGTTTTAAAATTAGTACTTTTTATTTCTAAAAAATCTTTATCTACCTACATTTACAAATATATTTCTCTTATTTTTTCTTGTAGGCACTTTATAGTTTCCAGTTTTACATTACACTCATAATTTCTCCTCATGTATATATGCTGTGAGTCACATTACTTTTTAATTTTTCATATGTTTATCCAGTTTTCCTGTTAGATTTGTTGAAAAGACTTTCTTTTCTTTCATTACATAGCATCAGCATAATTTCTAAAATATGTTGACTACATATATATTTAGGTCTATTTCTGGACTCTATTCTAATCTATTGCACTTATGCCAATGCCCCATAAGATAGTCTCTTATATATTGTATCTTTATAACAAGTCTTAAAGTCATATATTTAAGTCCACCAGCTTTGTCCAACTTTATCAATGTGAGCAGCATATACTTTGATATTTCTGAAAACTTACTCTGAAAATCTCTGCCTTCAAATAAGGGTGTTGAGTCCATTTACACTTAATGTAATAGTTGGCACCATTAAGTCTGTCATCTTTCTTCTTTATTTCTATTTGTCCCATCTATTTTTTTTGTTCTTTTGTTCTTTCTTTCCTGCACTCCTTTGAAACAATGAAATTTGTTCAAGTCTTTCATATTATCCCCTTTAATCCATTTTTATATATACCTCATTGCTTTACAGTTGTAGAGACTATTTTATAAACTAGAATGTACATTCCATATGATTGCTTTCAGAATTTGAAATTTTCCTCTGTATAAGATCAGTAGAAGTAGATATTTGGCTATTTGACACTAATATTATTTTTTCTCAGATTATGGAGATATTAGAAGACCAGTTATTTTCAGAGTGACTACACAAAAAGAAAAAAAGGTGATTCTTATGAAAGAAAACAAGAAGTTGACAGAAATAACAAATATCAGGTAAGACTGAAGCTCCATTTGTATTATTTGGACTCAAGAGTAAATATATAAATATTTTCTTTAAATTCATCCTTTTATTAGATTGTAGACAGGTGATACAGCACAATGATACTTGATCTAAATGTGGTAGCACATGCCTGAAGCTACTATAACTTTTTTTTAATTTTTATTTATTTATTCATGAGAGACAGAGAGAAAGAGAGAGAGAGAGAGGCCGAGGGGGAAGCAGGCTCCCAAGGAGCAGGGAGCCCGATGCAGGACTCAATCCCAGGACTCCAGGATCATGACCTGAGCTGAAGGCAGACGCCTAACCATTTGAGCCACCCAGGCACCCTGAAACTACTATAACTTTGAAAAGAAACTGTCTCGCATAAAATAAAGATATATTTGACTGCTAGCCTTTACATTTACATTCAAGCATTTACATTTACATTCTATTAAGATAAATAGCTGTCTTTTTTTTATTTCATCTCTCCACTCATTCATTCATTCGTTCATTCAAAATGTAGCTCACTTTGCTAGGAACATCACCATGACCACTGCGGAAATCTTGAGTCAATTCCTAAGAAGGCCAGGAACAGTTAATGTTGCTTTTTTGTTCCTTCAAAGCAAAAGGAGGCCTGGCCTAAATTAAGCAGGGAGTGCTTTTTGCAAAGCATACCAAGCTTTATGGGACTTCAAGCTCAGCATTTTAGGCACAGTATTTCAAACTAAATCACAAGAAAAAAATTCACCACTATATTGCTTCTTTTAAACAATTCAGCATGATGTATTTTTTCCCCCTTTGGAAATGGGATACAGCTGCTTCCTGGGTCATGATTATGTTTGATGATCTTTTTGGCAAACTGAGGCCTTCCTGAAGTATCATTATGAAAATGCATAAAATATAAGTCTTAGTACCTTAAACACGTATGCAGCTGTAGGAAAAATAAAGAAGGGTGAAATTTGTAAAGAAAAAGAATAAAATTACAACTTTCTAATGCATATTCTTACAAGTTTTTAAAATGCAGCATCTTTTTAGACCATTAAAAGCAATTGAAATCAGATTTTTATTTTTAAATAAAAGAACACTCTTTACTAAATAATAACAGCGTAAGAAGAAAGAGTTCTATGAACTTCTTCAAGTGTTTAAATACAAATGTATTTTACAATCAAACTTTTTCCAAAACATTTCCTAATTTAAAAGGAAGCAAAAATCTTTTTAGCTTATTCATTATCTTACAGACACTTTTACCATAATGCAGATTACCTTATTGTTTCATGGCACATTTTTGTTCCTTATTTCTTAGGAAATTGCTTAGGTTTTTTTTTCTTGATTGCAAGAGTAATAGATACTTGTTAGAAAAAAGCTACAGGGAAAGAACAAAGAGTAAAGAATTTAATATATCACTTGATGAAAAATATTCCCTTTAGTATCTTGGTGAATTTTATTTTATCCTTTGCTGTATATGTATTTTAATACCAACCAACCATACATATCTGTATCAAACACAGATATAAACATATATATTTTTTCTTCATTTTTTTATTATTATGTTAATCACCATACATTACATCGTTAGTTTTTGATGTAGTGTTCCATGATTCATTGTTTGAGCATAACACCCAGTGCTCCACGCAGAATGTGCCCTCTTTAATACCCATCACCAAGCTAACATATCCCCCCACCCCCCTCCCCTCTAGAACCCTCAGTTTGTTTTTCAGAGTCTGTCATCTCTCATGGTTTGTCTCCCCCTCCGACTTACTCCCCTTCATTCTTCCCCTCCTGCTATCTTCTTCTTCTTCTTCTATTTTTAACATATATTGCATTATTTGTTTCAGAAGTACAGATCTGTGATTCAACACTCTTGCACAATTCACAGCGCTCAGCATAGCATATACCCTCCCCAATGTCTATCACCCAGCCACCCCATCCCTCCCACCCCACACCACTCTAGCACCCTCAGTTTGTTTCCTGAGATTAAGAATTCCTCATATCAGTGAGGTCATATGTTCCATGTCTTTCTCTGATTGACTTATTTCACTCAGCATAACACCCTTCAGATCCATCCATGTCATTGCAAATGGCAAGATCTCATACCTTTTGATGGCTGCTTAATATTCCATTGTGTATATATACCACCTCTTCTTTATCCATTCATCTGTAGATGGACATCTTGGCTCTTTCCACAGTTTGGCTATTGTGGACATTGCTGCTATAAACATTGGGGTGCACGTACCCCTTCGGGTCCCTACATTTGTGTCTTTGGGGTAAATACCCAGTAGAGCAATTGCTGGATCATATGGTAGCTCTATTTTCAACTGTTTGAGGAACCTCCATACTGTTTTCCAGAGAGGTTGCACAAGCTTGCATTCCCACCAACAGTGTAGGAGGGTTCCCCTTTCTCTGCATCCCTGCCAACATCTCTCGTTTCCTGACTTGTTAATTTTAGCCATTCTGACGGGTGTGAGGTGGTATCTCATTGAGGTTTTGATTTGGATTTCCCTGATGCCGAGCGATGTTGAGCACTTTTTCATGTGCCTGTTGGGCATTTGGATGTCTTCTTTGGAAAAATGTCTGTTCATGTCTTCTGCCCATTTCTTGATTGGATTATTTGTTCTTTGGGTGTTGAGTTTGATAAATTCTTTATAGATTTTGGATACTAGCCCTTTATCTGATATGTCATTTGCAAATATCTTCTCCCATTCTGTTGGTTGTCTTTTGGTTTTGTGGACTGTTTCTTTTGCTGTGCAAAAGCTTTTTATCTTGATGAAATCCCAATAGTTCATTTTTGCCCTTACTTCCCTTGCCTTTGGGGATGTTTATAGGAAGAAGTTGCTGCGGCTGAGGTTGAATAGGTTGCTGCTTGTGTTCTTGTTGCGGATTTTGATGGACTCCTTTCTCACGTTTAGGTCTTTCAACTATTTGGAGTCTATTTTTGTGTGTGGTGTAAGGAAATGCTCCAGTTTCATTCTTCTGCATGTGGCTGTCCAATTTTCCCAACACCATTTGTTGAAGAGACTGTCTTTTTTCCATTGGACATTCTTTCCTGCTTTGTCAAAGATGAGTTGATCATAGAGTTGAGGGTCCATTTCTGGGCTTTCTATTCTGTTCCATTGATCTGTGTGTCTGTTTTTGTGCCAGTACCATACTGTCTTGATGATGACAGCTTTGTAAAAGAGCTGGAAGTCCGGAATTGTGATGCTGCCAGCTTTGCTTTTCTTTTTCAATATTCCTCTGGCTATTCGGGGTCTTTTCTGGTTCCATACAAATCGTAGGATTATTTGTTCCATTTCTTTGAAAAAAGTGGATGGTATTTTGATGGGGATTGCACTGAATGTGTAGATTGCTCTAGGTAGCACTGACATCTTCACAATGTTTGTTCTTCCAATCCATGAGCATGGAATGTTTTTCCATTTCTTTGTGTCTTCTTCAATTTCTTTCATGAGTATTTTAGAGTTTTCTGAGTACAGATCCTTTGCCTCTTTGGTTAAATTTATTCCTAGGTATCTTATGGTTTTGGGTGCAATTGTAAATGGGATCGACTCCTTGATTTGTCTCTCTTCTGTCTTGTTGTTGGTGTATAGGAATGCCACTGATTTCTGTGCATTGATTTTATATCCTGCTACTTTACCGAATTCCTGTATGAGTTCTAGCAGTTTTGGGGTGGAGTCTTTTGGGTTTTCCACATACAGTATCATATCATCTGCAAAGAGTGAGAGTTTGACTTCCTCTTTGCTGATTTGGATGCCTTTGATTTCTTTTTCTTGTCTGATTGCTGTGGCTAGGACTTCTAATACTATGTTGAATAGCAGTGGTGATAGTGGACATCCCTGCAGTGTTCCTGACCTTAGGGGAAAAGCTCTCAGGTTTTCCGCATTGAGAATGATATTCGCTGTAGGTTTGTCATAGATGGCTTTTATGATATTGAGGTATATACCCTCTATTCCTATACTCTGAAGAGTTTTGATCAAGAAAGGATGCTGTGCTTTGTCAAATGCTTTTTCTGCATCTATTGAGAGGATCATATGATTCTTGTTCTTTCTTTTGTTAATGTGTTGTATCATGTTGATTGATTTGCGAATGTTGTACCAACCTTGCAGCCCAGGGATAAATCCCAATTGGTCATGGTGAATAATCTTTTTAATGTACTGTTAGATTTTATTGGCTAGGATTTTAGTGAGAATTTTTGCATCCATGTTCATCAAGGATATTGGTCTGTAATTCTCCTTTTTGATGGGGTCTTTGTCTGGTTTCGGGATCAAGGTAATGGTGGCCTCATAAAATGACTTTGGAAGTTTTCCTTCCATTTCTATTTTTTGGAACAGTTTCAGGAGAATAGGTATTAATTCTTCTTTAAATGTTTGGTAGAATTCCCCTGGGGAGCCATCTGGCCCTGGGCTTTTGTTTGTTGGGAGATTTTTGATGACTGCTTCAATTTCCTTCGTGGCTATAGGTCTGTTCAGGTTTTCTATTTCTTCCTGGTTCAATTTTGGTAGTTGATACATCTCTAGGAATGCACCCATTTCTTCCAGGTTATTTAATTTGCTGGCATAGAGTTGCTCATAATATGTTCTTATAATTGTTTGTATTTCTTTGGTGTTGGTTGTGATCTCTCCTCTTTCATTCATGATTTTGTTGATTTGGGTCCTTTCTCTTTTCTTTTGGATAAGTCTGGCCAGGGGTTTATCAATCTTGTTAATTCTTTCAAAGAACCAGCTCCTAGTTTCGTTGATCTGTTCTACTGTTCTTTTGGTTTCTATTTCATTGATTTCTGCTCTGATCTTTATGGTTTCTCTTCTCCTGCTGGGTTTAGGCTTTATTTGCTGTTTTTTCTCTAGCTCCTTTAGGTGTAGGGTTAGGCTGTGTATTTGAGACCTTTCTTGTTTCTTGAGAAAGGCTTGTATTGCTATACACTTTCCTCTTAGGACTGCCTTTGCTGCATCCCAAAGATTTTGAACAGTTGTGTTTTCATTTTCATTGGTTTCCATGAATTTTTTTAATTCTTCTTTAATTTCCTGGTTGACCCATTCCTTCTTTAGTAGGATGCTCTTTAGCCTCCATGTATTTGAGTTCTTTCCGACTTTCCTCTTGTGATTGAGTTCTAGTTTCAAAGCATTGTGGTCTGAAAATATGCAGGGAATAATCCCAATCTTTTGGTACCAGCTGAGACCTGATTTGTGACCTAGGATGTGATCTCTTCTGGAGAATGTTCCATGGGCACTAGAGAAGAATGTGTCTTCCGTTGCTTTGGGATGGAATGTTCTGAATAAGTCTGTGAAGTCCATTTGGTCCAGTGTGTCATTTAAAGTCTTTATTTCCTTGTTGATTTGCTTAGATGATTTTTTGCTTAGATGATCTGTCCATTTCAGTGAGGGGGATGTTAAAGTCCCCCACTATTATTGTATTGTTGTTAATGTGTTTCTTTGATTTTGTTATTAATTGCCTTATGTAATTGGCTGCTCCCATGTTAGGGGTTTAGATATTTACAATTGTTAGATCTTCTTGTTGGATAGACTCTTTAAGTAGGATATAGTGTCCTTCTTCATCTATTACAGTCTTTGATTTAAAATCTAATTTGTCTGATATAAGGATTGCCACCCCAGCTTTCTTTTGGTGTCCATTAGCATGGTAAATGGTTTTCCACCCCCTCACTTTCAATCTGGGGGTGTCTTGGGGTCTAAAATGAGTCTCTTGCAGACAGCATATAGATGGATCTTGTTTTTTAATCCAATCTGATAGCCTGTGTCTTTTGATTGGGGCATTGAGCCCATTTACATTCAGGGTAACTATTAAAAGATATGAATTTAGTGCCATTGTATTGCCTGTAAGGTGACTGTTACTGTATATTGTCTGTGTTCCTTTCTGATCTATGCTGCTTTTAGGCTCTCTCTTTGTTTAGAGGACCCCTTTCAATATTTCTTGGAGGGCTGGTTTCATGTTTGCAAATTCCTTTAGTTTTTGTTTGTCCTGGAAGCTTTTTATCTCTCCTTCAATTTTCAATGACAGCCTAGCTGTATATAGTATATTCTTGGCTGCATATTTTTCTCGTTTAGTGCTCTGAATATATCATGCCAGTCCTTTCTGGCCTGCCAGGTCTCTGTGGATAGGTCTGTTGCCAATCTAATGTTTCTACCATTATAGGTTACATATCTCTTCTCCTGAGCTGCTTTCAGGATTTTCTCTTTGTCTCTGAGACTCATAAGTTTTACTATGAGATGTCGGGTGTTGACCTATTTTTATTGATTTTGAGAGGGGTTCTCTGTGCCTCCTGGATTTTGATGCCTGTTTCCTTCCCCACATTAGGGAAGTTCTCTGCTATAATTTGCTCCATATACCTTCTGTCCCTCTCTCTCTTTCTTCTTCTTCTGGGATCCCAATTATTCTAATGTTGTTTCATCTTATCATATCGCTTATCTCTCGAATTCTGTCTTCGTGATCCAGTAGTTGTTTATCTCTCTTTTTCTCAGCTTCCTTATTTTCCATCATTTGGTCTTCTATATCACTGATTCTCTCTTCTGCCTCATTTATCCTAGCAGTTAGTGCCCCCATTTTTGATTGCACCTCATTAATAGCCTTTTTGATTTCGACTTGGTTAGATTTTAGTTCTTTTATTTCTCCAGAAAGGGTGTCTCTAATAACTTCCATGCGTTTTTCAAGCCCAGCTAGTATCTTTAAAATCATGATTCTGAACTCTAGGTCTGACATTGTACTAATGTCTGTATTGAGTAGGTCCCTGGCAGACGGTACTACCTCTTGTTCTTTTTGCTGAGGTGATTTTTTTTTTCATCTTGTCATTTTGTCCAGAGGAGAATAGATGAATGAGAGAACAAAATGCTAACAGGTTAACAATGTCCCCAGCAAATATACTCTATACAAATCAGAAAAGACCTGAAACCAGGGGAAAAGAAAGGGAAAGAAAGAAAAAAGAAAGAGAAAAAAAAAGAAAAAAGAAAAATATAAAAACAAACAAAAACAGAACAAAACAAAAAGAAAACAGAATATGATCAAATATGATCAGACTAGTGTATAGATCAGTGCCACACACTACATTTTGGGTGTATTATGGTCTGTTAGAAGAAAGTGCCTCCTAATATTTTAAAGGAAGAAAGACTTATATATGTACAAAATAAGGGTTGATACAATGAAGGAATGGAAGATGACTGTAAAGATGAAAATTATAAAAGATTTTATAAAAGGAATTGATAAGATTAGAAGTTGTTTGAAAGAAGAAAGAAGAAGATTAAAAAACAAAGAAGAAAAAGAAAAAAGAAAAGGAAGAGAATGTGATCAGGCAGGAGACTAGAACAAAGCCATACACTAGTGATTTAGGGTATATTTTGATCTGTTAAAAGTAACTGTATCTCAAAATTTTAAAGAGAGAACAACTTATATATATATATATGCCAAAAATAAGGGTAACTACTATGAAGGGATAAAAATATGACTCTAAAAATGAAAACTAAAAAATGTTTTTTTTTAAAAAAAGGGATTGATAAGATGTTGGTTGAAAAGGGGAAAAAGAAAAATTCAAAAAAAGAAAACACAGTTAAAAAAATCAACTTTGAAAAACTAATGAATCATGGTAAAAAAGCCATGAATTCTATGTGCAGTATTCCCCTAGTGCTGGAGTTCTCCCATTCTCCTTGATCGGTAAACTTGGTCTTGGCTGGCTGTTCATGCTGATCTTCTGGGGGAGGGGCCAGTTGCCATGGTTCCCAAATGTCTTTGCGGAGGCGGAATTGCCCCGCCCTTGTCGGTTCGGGCTAAGCAAGCTGCTCAGGTTTGCTCCCCGGTGCTTTTGTTCCCTCCAAGCTCTCGGTACAGCTTTGGAGGACCAGGGCGAAAATGGTGGTCTCCCAATCTCCACCCAGAGGAGCTGAGAACTCGGGGCCCTGCTCCTCAGTGTGCCCCCAGAGAAAAGCAGTCACTCCCGTCTCCCCGGTCTCCGGCCGCACTCTGTGCTCACCCGGCCTGTGACCGAGTGTTTCTATCTCTGGCACCCGACCCCGTGTGGAGTCTCCAAACCCAGCAGATCCCTGCGGTGCACTCCCGTGCTGCTCCTCCCGGGGGAGGAAGGGGAGTCTCCTGGTTCTGCCACTTGTTGGGTCCCTGCTGGAGGAGCAGTGGCCCGACTGGGCCACGGATCACAGTTTATGGCAACCCCGAGCTGAGAGCCCGCGCCTCGGCTCTGTCTCTGCAGCCGGCTTCCCCACTCCAATCCCTGAGAGCTCTGCCGCACTTAGGTACCCCTGGTCTTTCTGTGACCCCAAGGGTGCTGAGACCACACTGTCCCGGGAGGATTCCACCCCCTGCTTAGCCACTGGAGTGACGTCCCTCAGCAGAGGCAACTTCTAAAAGGTCCGATTTTGTGCTCCACGGCTCTATCACTTGCCAGTAGCGGCCAACGGAGGCCCCCTCTCCTGCCGTCTATCCTCCCGAATATCACCTCGGATTCACTTCTCCGCATGTCCTACCTTCCAGTAAGTGGTCGCTTCTCTGTTCAGAGAGTTATTGCTACTCTCTTCTTCGGTCTCCTGTTGAGTTCGTAGGTGCTCAGAATGGTTTGATCCCTATTCAGCTGAATTCCTGAGACCGGATGAAACCCAGGTCTCCTACTCCTCCGCCATCTTGCTCCGCCCCAAGCATATATATGTTTAATGAATTTATACTATACTTTCTAAATATGTATTGCTTTAAGCCCTAATTTTTGCCTTTAATAGCCTTTAAAAATGCTAAATATCTATAAATATAGATCCAATTTAATTTCTATATCCATTTTACTGAAGCTGTTCTATAGAATCACCGCTAACTTCTAATTCAATGTGCAATCCTCATTCCTCATTTTACTTGACCTTTACCTGACACTATGGATCTTTCTCTTTCTCTTGAACTACTGTCTTCATTTGGCTTCCAGAGCTACTTCTGGTTTTATTTTTCTGGCTGCTTCTTCTTGGTCTCCTTTACTAATTTCTCCTCGATTCCACAGTCCCACAGTCTCTTAAACATCAGTTTTATTGGGCTCAGTGCTTATACTTCTCCTGTCTCTCTATAACCATTCCCCTGGTGCTCACATATAGTCCAGTGACTTTAAATACCGTTTACGAGATAGCATCTCCGAAATTTAACTCTCCAGCCTGGCTGCCTCTTCTGTTTTCCTGGCTAAATACATACAACTGACTATTTGACATCTCTATTTGGAGATTTCATAGGCATCTCAAACTTAAGATTCAAAAGTTCAAAGTGAGAGTTTGAATCTGATTGATATTATCTGCCAGAGCTTCTCATCTTCCCTGTCTCAGTAAGTGGTAACTCTGTTTCCTGTTATTCAAGAAATAAATTTTCAAGTTATCTAGCTCTTTGAATTCTTTTACTGACATACTATATCCGATTTGATAAAAATGCTACTGACTTTTCAAATAAGCCCTGAATCTTACCATTTACACCTCCACTGCAACACCCAGGTCAAAGCACCTTTATCCCTTGCTTAGATTATCACAGAATACTTATAACTGGTCTCCTTCTTTTACCTTTAGCTCATTTTAATCTCTTCTTTATGCAGGAAAGGAACCTTATTATAACATTTATACAGATCACATTATTTCTCTCTTTTATCCTCTCCAATGGCTAACGGTCTTCACTAGTATCTCTTTTCCTCTCTGACCTCATCTCCTAGGACTCAACTTTTGATAACACCTTTCTACTCATGCTGACACCTTGCTATTCTTTGGGGACCTTGGTATTAGCTCTTCTCTCTCTGTAATATCTGATTCTTCCAGATATCCTTGTCGTTTATTCTCTGACCTGTATCTTGATGCAGATTTCACCCTCCCTGGGTCCTTCAGCCACCCTATCATGAATCCCACCATCCCATTTCTCTGCTTCATCTTTCTTTTTAGTACCAGTCTAAAATACTATGTATATTTACTTAAGTATTGTGTTTTTATCTGTCTCTCCAGCTAGAATGTAAGATCCAGGAGGGCAGGTTTTTTTTTTTTTCCTGTTTTCCTGTTTTATTATTTCTATATGACCAGTTTATAGAACAGTGGCTAGAGCCACTAGAGCACTGAAATATTTGTTTAATGAATGAAGAAATAAATGAAATCCCATCATTATTTGTACCTGCTAAAAGTATTTCATTACATGGATGAACTGTTACTTTTTTCAACCGATTCTGGATTGATGCATGCTTAGTTTATTTCTATTTCTTTATTATTATTAATTTGTGTGTTTTAGAGAGGGGTCAGGGACAGAGGGAAAGGGAGAGAGAGAGAATATTAAGCAAGCTCCATGCATGAGCAGAGCCTGATGCAGGGCTCGATCCCAAGACCCTGAAATCATGACCTGAGCCGAAATCAAGAGGTGGACACTTAACCGACTGAGCCACCCAGAACCCCTATTTCTTTATTATTATTAACACACTATATTAACACTCTCTGATAACATCTGAATGTTCCTATAAGGTAAGTTTCTAGAAGTGGAGTTGCTGTATCAAAGGTCTGGAATGGTTTTAAGGCTTATTATGTGGCTGGTAGTCCTTCACAAAATACGCAGCGTGATATGCCTGAACCATGTGTGTGAGTGTCTCTACTCTAGGGCATTGGCTGTACTGAGTATAACCATTCTCTCTAATACTTCTCAATATGTATTAAAAATCTGGTACCTCAGTGTCATTTTACATTCATGCAACTTAAATAAATAACTACAAATAACAATAAAAAAACATAAGTAAAATTCCTCTAGCTTAGACGGTAGCATCTCTCTCAGGAACAGCTTTTGTTAGTAGTTGTGCAGCACCTTCTCTGACGGGACAGGGCAGTTCCTATAAATTCCTCAAAGAGATTTGACTTTTCACATCCATATGTACTCTCTTCCCATTCACTGGACTGATGGTATTCTACTGTTTTGCCACCGTTTCCTACTAAGATCCAGTAACAGGACTGATATTAGTGTTTTTGCAGAGAAAAGCAACAAACAAAAGGCATCATAGCTGAATTAATCTTCTTTACAAAGGGAGTCACTTGTAGCTCCTGTCATTAGATCTTTGGTGAGTTTCTAGGTAAGGGTAGGCTTTCCCATCCCTTTAGGGAGGTAAAAGATGGTTGGGAGTGTGTAGCTATTCAGTCAGCCTAACAAGAGTCTTTCTAACTGAAGTTTATTTCTTTTGGCCGTGATTCTGATAGGCCTCCTTCCTGTGTGCTTGTTAGCGTTTTCTGGCTACATTCATAAAATAGGGAGCCTGTCTCTTGGTGAATATTGAATTCCTCTATGTGATAACTTGTGATTTTAATGAAATTTTGTTAATCTCTGAAACATGGGCTCCTTTGTGTCTAGTGCCCCTAATCTAGCCAAGCTATTTTTTGTTGTTGTTATTTTGATGTATTTTGTCTGTCAGTATAGTTCAGATTTTCTGTTCAGCCTATAAAAAAATGGCCTATATGTATTCAAATTACATTTTAAAAAATGTATTTCTTTGCATGACTTTAGAAGTAGAAGTTAGTTACTCTGGTTAAAAGTTATACTTAATATGGTGGTAGAGACTATACAGGGAGTAATAGTGACAGAGAAATCACAACTCTGCCTGTGCTTTTGCTTTTTAAAGAAAAGGAGTCCATTTTTCCTAACATAGCATTTCCCAAACTTTTTGGTTCTGTGTTCCTTTAAACTATTAGAAGTTATTTTCAAGGCCAAAGAGCATTATTTTGTGGGTTATAATATCAATATTTGTCATATTAAACTTTAAAACCGAGAAATTTTTAAAACACTGGTTTATTTAAAGTTAGAGGTAGTAAACCAATTGCATGTTAATAGAAAGAATATATTTTTATGAAAATGACATTTTTAAAGCTTTAGTTAGAAGAACATTGTTTTACATTTTTGTAAATGTCTTTAATATATGAATTAATAGATGGCAGCTGGATTCTCAGCCTGCTTCTGCATCTAATCTGTTGTAATATCACATATCATGTAGCTTCTGGAAAATTCCATTGCACACTTGTGAGAGAATGAAAATAAAAAAGACAAATAACATCTTAACATTATTATGAAAATAGTTTTGACCTCACTGACCTCCTAAGTGTTCCCCGGGGGTCCTCAGATCATATGTTGTTCTACAATAAAGGGTCAATATGATCCTTTATATACGAAAGAGCAGAGTATAGGACAAAAGTTAAAGAGTTGGAATTTATTAGCTTTGGTTTATATTACCTAAACCTGAAAAGAAGCAATGAAGTATGTTAAAATTTTAGGAACATTTGCTCTCTTGATGGGCTTACTTCTTTGGTTTACTAATCCATGCCTTCATCTACATTATGAAAGGATTTTTTTTTTCCACCTTCACTGTAACCTGCTTAAATAGTAGAAACTGTGTCTCACTGGAACAATTTCCTGTGCTTTATATTGACTTTATTATGTCTTCGTCAAATTAAAATAAAAAGCAAGAAAGAACATAACTTCCTCAGTTATGAAAGAGCTAAAGTTCTTACAATGATGGTATCTTCTAAATTTATTTTTAAAACCTTTAATTGTCAATTTCATTAAATAGGTAACTGAGAATGGTTTCTCAGATACTCATTATTCTATTTTATTAAAGTGCCCAAATTGTCTCTAAAAACTCTTTCGGTTTTGCCTTCCTGAAACTTGTCCCTCAATTTAGAAAAGAATGAAAACATTTTCAGGATATATTTTACACCTAAAACAATTTTCAGGAGTTCCCCGAGGTCACCTGAGAAATCACAAAAATTTGTTCTATCACCTTGTAAATAAAGAGAAGCTAGACAACTTTATGTGTGTTTGATCTATTATTATTGCAGGAGTTTCATGGGAAAGTTGTCAGTTTGGAAAAGACAGCCTTTCCTAGATAATGTGTGTGTCAGTAAAATGTTGTCAATTTAATGAAATATAGGAAGTCCCCAGAAATTTGCCAATGCCCTCTCTATCTGTAATATGTTTTTACTCCCAAGAGGAAACTGATCAAAATTTCTATAAAATAGTTACATGCCATACTCCAATAGAGAATTTTATTTTCTTTTGTTTGGATATTGATTATGATGATAATAATATTGATTATGGTGATAAATTAAAAGTCATTGAGTCTATAGATGGTTTTGTTTGACTCTGATGTTTGCCTGAAGACTCTGCCATAAGCCAAAGGCCAGAGTTGTATCTCTGACACTTTAGATGACTGACACTTCAAAGAATTGACTCTTGAGTGCCGGCCTCAGAGGTGACATCACACAGACAACTTTGAAACTAACTTGGTAGACTGCTTCGTGAAATTAGACCATTAACCCAAGAAATAAGAATTCATTTCCTGGAATCGAATAAGAAAACTGATGAAGAAAACTTATTGTGACTGTTTGGCATAATGTTGGTATAGTTTTAACTTTCTACTTTTTAGAGCTATGAAGAAGCCCTTTCTTTTTCTTCTTAAACTGTCTATCATGCATACAATTTAGTGAAATCTGCTTTTTTTTTAAGCTGAAATACAGCCTTTTAAAAGTAATATTTGGTTCTTACTAACCACAAATTGTTACAAACTTGGTGGCTTAAAATGACAGAAATGTATTCTGTCACAGTTCTGGTGTACAGAAGTCCAAAAATCAAAGTGCCTGCAGGACTGACTCTTTCTGAAGGCTCTAAAGGGAGAATCTGCCCCATGCGTCTCCTAGTTTCTGATGGTGGCCAGCAATCTTTGGCGTTTCTTGGTTTATAGATGTAGAGACTTTAATCTCTGCCTCTGTTTTCACACGGCCATCCCTTAAATCGAGGATGATTCTCATCACAAAATTCTTACCTTAATTACATCTACAAAGAGCTTATTTCCAAGGAAGGGCACATCCACAGGTGTTAGGACTTAGAGCTGTCTTTTGGGAGGACACAATTCAGCCTACTATACCATCTCTCCAGAATTGAGAAGTGAAAAACTTTGTATGTCTTCTTACTTTTCATGGAAGTATTTGCAAAAGCACAATAAGAATCTATACTAGAAGGTCTTGCCTGAGGTGTTGTATTTGAAACTGAAACTCTTTATGACAAGCTGCTTTTAAGGAAAAAAAAACAAAACAAAACTTTTACTTATGCAGTCAATGCCTCCAAACGTCTCCCGTCAAAACTGGCCTAATACCTGGCTTACGGGGTCCTGGTCTTACCCTTAAAAGTAGTAAGGAAGATTCTTGACAGACTAGGAATCTTTAAAAATTGGGGGGACTTGCAGGAGATACAAATTCACTTGGATATATAGTACTGCGGGTAAAATCTGTTGGAGAGAGATTCTTGGGCTAGGCTTCCTGGCTTTGGGATTAAAAAAAAAAAAAGAGGTTTTTAAAAAGTAAAATTTGAGATTCCTTATGAAAATATCCAGGCAGAGGTTAATTTATGGCCTTTGTAGCTCTTCAGTATGGTATGGATGAATTGCAGGAATTGCAAAGCAAACTCAAGGAGATTATGTGATAAACACTCTTGCTGCCCTCAGGTAAATAATCAGATCAAACTTAATGGCCCATTTTTAGGATCAAGAATAATCTCTGAGGTAATTACGATCACAGGAGGGATAGACTATCAGAAAAAAAAATATTAAAGACT
The DNA here is from genome assembly GCF_037043125.1 of Eumetopias jubatus. Classification (NCBI taxonomy): domain Eukaryota; kingdom Metazoa; phylum Chordata; class Mammalia; order Carnivora; family Otariidae; genus Eumetopias; species Eumetopias jubatus. The sequence continues at coordinate 50,122,516 of NW_028274820.1, read as the reverse complement.
TTGAACAAGCAAAAGGTTACTTGGTGTCCTGTTTAGCACACATTTTGGATTATCTGTGCATTTTGCTGTCTTTAAGCTATTTTATAACTCTGTAATTCGTAGAAACTGGTAACAATGAAAAATGATCATTGTCCATAAAAAGTGCATTTGTCTCATGCACCTTCAAGAAGTCAGTTTTGTTTCTATTAACCAGCACTTTCAGCACTGTTGAATGCCCACATCTTTGTTCTCTGAATTCTCTTTTGAACTCTTCTATCTTACAGGCTTCTCCATTTATTATTAATAAGTTAAATAAATATGTGTCCTTATTTACAAAGTGAACAAGATATAAAATTGTGTCAGTTACATCTATTCACCATTCAAGAAAAATAACAGTTTTGGGATATCTCTGTGGGAAAATTGCATGTATTGATTGACTTATTTGTTTATCTTTCCTCCTTTAGAATGGAAGCTCCATAATGGCAATGACTTGGTCTTATTCAATACTATTATCTACAGACATGAGAATAATTCCTGGTACATCTGAGGTGCTCAATAAATGCTTTTAGAATGCAGAAATGATTAAATGAACACATTCAGAACAATGGATTATAATTTTCTTTATACAATTACAACTGAGTCAACATTTCAACTGATGTTTGTAGAAGGAATTAAGAAATTAGTCGGTAATATAGGGTTAGCCATTACTTAATGAAATTCATAATTTTAATAACCATATAATAAAATTTGAGCACAGATTATTATAATATACATATATGTGTTATAAAATTAAATATAAGCTAAAAATATATGCTATGTTTATGATCAAAATACTAATCAAATTAAAACTAGTGTGCAAAAAACAATCACCTTGTAAAAAAAATCACCTTGTGATTAGCCCCGTACTATTTACTATTTTAAAATTTTTAAAAATATTTAAAAATATTTACTGCTTTAAAATAGTAAAATAGTATATAGTAAATTTAAATTATTTACTTTATTCCATTTGCCTTTTTTTTCAATGTCCTTCTTGCCTCTGTGTCTCTCTGTCTCTCTCTTCCCCTGGTGTACAGTATCATCAAGCTGCTTGACATCCAGGGTCTACTTCTGAAGGATCCCTGCCTCTTCCTTAGGGGAGTACCAGAGGTACCAAAGAGTTTACAAGGCATTCTCATCACAGGTAGCGTTCATGGTAAAGATAGTTCTATGGAAATTCACTGCAATAGCCCTGAATTCTCTATGTACTCTTTCCTAAAACTGATCTGCTTGAGAATATGTCTGTGATCAAGAGACAAGTTGAATCTTTTTCTCTACCTCCTTTATCCTAATCATCATACTCACACTTTTGAAATAAGAAGTATAGCTCTTTCCTATACCAAATCTTTCTATAATATATTATCTCAATATGTAAAAACCTTAGACCATGAAATGAAGGAACATAAATATCCACTTCATTAAGAGATGTATTTATAGATTAATTTTATGTTCTTATGATGAATCTTTATCAAAATTTAAGATACAATAATTTAGACATTTACATATTAATAATTATAATAATAAAGTTAAATCCAGAATAAAATGTTTAACTTTTTTTTAAGATGTTATTTATTTATTTGAGAGAGAGTAAGAGAGAGCATGCAAGCACAAGTTGTGGGGAAGGGCAGAGAGAGAGAAGGAAAAGCAGTCTTCTTGCCGAGCAGGGAGCCCGATGTGGGGCTTGATCCCAGAACCCTGGGATCGTGACCTGAGCCGAAGGCAGATGCTTAACTGATTGAGCCACCCAGGTGCCCCTAAAATATTTAACTTTTAAGAACATATCACCAAAGCAAATTTTTAAGATTTTAATATCAATGTACAGATGCATAAATATGAACATTATTGTTATAGTTAAAGATGAAAAGAAACGGTCGTTACTATAAAGACCTTTAAATATAAAAAAATTACATTAGGATAAATTTTAGTTAGGGGAAAGAGAAGGGAAATAATATTTCAAGGGGAAAATGGATTGAAGTTACCTTTCCAGATATTAAAGAAAAGCTTGTTCATGAATATTTTGATAGATTATGAGGAATGTCAAATGACTACTGTATTTGCCTTATGATGGATACATTTAAAGTGTATTCCAAGAACTATATATTTCCACATGTCTAAGGCATTACACCACTTCTAGAAAAATTCTTTTAGTGGCACACTTAGCAAGAAATTATAAGCTTTATGCCATTCCTAGTCTCTAGACTCTCATGGAAAGAATGACTGCTAATGAGTATTCTGTGCTTTTGTGTTAGCTAGAGGTAGTGTCAACTTCAGATAATATCATATCTTAGTTCATTAAAAAAGCCCAGAAAACCTTCACAAGTTATTCTAATGATAGAATCATAAGACTAAATGTTAAGTCTGTTGGGAACAGAAATTCAGAGTTGTAACACAGATTTCGAGTCTCTCATACTTTGAGCCTTGGTCTGTATACTTAGACTTGTACATAGTAGCACCGTGTGTAGAGTATTGATTAAGAACCTGGCAAGCCAGCATACTGACTGTGACTTTCACCAAGTTACTTCAAATTTCCAAACTCAAGTTTTTATTATTTAAAATAGAGCACCTCTGTAAAATAGTCCTATCCCTTAGAATTCTTCAAAGGAATTAATTGTATATTGAGAGCTTAAGGCAATGTCTGGAAAATAAAATTATTATGCATAAATAATTGTTTGATACTATAATTATGTATAGACATGATCATTTATTATTTTCTTTAAAAATTAACTGATATTTGGGGCAACTGGGTGGCTAAGTCGGTTAAGTGTCTGGCTCTTGATGTCGGCTCGGGTCATGATCTCAGGGTCCTGAGGTGGAGCCCTGAGTCAGACTCCGCACTGAGCATGGAGCCTGCTTGAGATTCTCTCTCCCTCCCTTTGCCCTTCCCCTGGCCCGTGCACACATGCGCTCTCTCTTTCTCTCTCAAAAATATTTTTTTTTAATTGACTGACATTTATCCCTAATCAGTAATAAATATACTGTCTACATTATATTCCTATTTAACTCATTCAACATCGCTGAGGTATTTCTCAAATCTTCAGCTACAGAAAATTACTAATGCCAAAAAATGAAAACTAAGATTTCTGTGAATCTTGCATTAGAAGACAAAAATAATTGCTTTGCATAAAATAGCCAGTAAGAACTGAAATTTAATAAAAAGCCAGCCATTTCTTGGTTTTTAGTCCTATTGTCACAGAGAAATAATCAAGAAGGAACATAGAGTTCATTGCCAATTACTATTTAATCAACAATGTAGCCTTCCCTTTTATTGTACTGCACTCCATTAGCTCCTTTTAGCCTAAAAACACTGTTTTTATGAGAAAAAATAAAATTCACAGCCTTTACCTTGAATAGTTAATTGTCCATATTAAACAGTACACAGAGGAAAGCCCCAAATTTGAGTATATACTCAATTTAGGAGCCCAAATTCTTCATTAAAATATCATTTGGAACTTAATTGAACTTATAATTATATTGATTCAGAAACTTAACATGCATTCAGATGTTTCACAGATGTGGAAATGTTTTCATTTGGAAGACTCCCCCTATCTTACTGACATGAGGTCCTCTGATAAGTTAACACCTATATATAATGAAAGGCAAGTAAAAATCTCCAGAGAGCTTGCCACCATTCAACCATTGCACACATCAAATAGTGTCCACAAAAATCATTTATCTATGCTGTCCTTGTCCTTGTACTGTTGCTAAAACCAATCAGATTGGTTTTAAACCTGTTTCCTGGTAGCTTTGAGAATGTGTGCGTTAATGTTCTGTGAGAGATATAAGGTTTTTGGGGGGTTATTTGCATATTTTCAAGAGTCTCATTAACTATGTAGAATGACCCTCAGACTTCTCCTAATCCACTCATCGAATTGGACTCTAGCTAGAAGCACAGAGATAGAGCTTTTCAGCTTGCTAATCATACTTAGGGTTATACCACTTACTGGCTCTCATTTTAGACTAGGATAAAAAAAATTAAATATAATCCCCAAAATAAGTAGTCTAATTAGTCTGCATTCCGAGTGTTGAAGAAATATGATAAGGTGTTACCTGCCGAAAAGAAAAACCAAGGAAGTTGAATTTGGCCTTTTCCTTCTACAACCATGGTCATTTTCCAGCTCTCATCATATTCTTTCAATTAGTAGTGTATGATACACTTGCTCATTCCTTCCTGCTTGAAACACATTCTTCACTTAGCCTCTGGAACATCCCTGTCTCAGCTTTTCTTCTCTTTTGTTTTCTCTTTTTAACTCACTGGACTCCCCTTCTAACCTCCCTCCCTGGGTTATGTTTAAATTTCCTAACTGCTAACATTAGGGTACCCAGGAATCAGGTCTTAGAACTCTGCTCTGTCTGTGCTCACTCCCCAAATGATTTTCTCTTATCTGCCAATGTTCAAGTCCATCATATTCTGATAATTTTCAAATTTAGGTCTTTAAAGATTTTACTTATTTGTTATTTATTTTAGAGAGAGAGCATGTGAATGGGGTTAGGTAGGGGCAGAGGAAAAGAATCTCAAGCCAACTCCTCCCTGAGTGTGGAGCCCAACTTGGGGCTCAGTCTCACCATGACCCTGAGATCATGACCTGAGCCAAAACCAAGGGTCGGATGCTTAACCAACTGAGTCACCCAGGCCTCCCGTCAAATTTCGGTCTTTAACCTTTACCCTCTTTGCTGAATTGTATACCCATCCATTTATCAACACTTCTCCACAGATGTCTACAAAAATCTGATTTTTTCTTTTCTTTCTTTCACTGATTTCAAATTTGAAAATCGCTAATTCCAAAATAGAACTTGTAACTCCTACCCCCTTCAAAATCGTCCATCTTGCAGTTAGTTCTGGCAATCTTAGAAAAGGGTGATTCTGTCTATTCAGGCCAAAATCATGGAATAATCCCCAGTGCCTTTCTTTGTCTCACACTCCATACCCAATCTTGCAGTAATTTTCGGGACATATTCAGAATCTGGCAACTTCTACTACCTTCATGTTGTCTCCCAAATTTTAGCCATGATGTTCTTTGGACTGTTGGACTAATCTTTGGATTATTTGAACTATTGAAGTTGTCTCATCACATGCTCCCTGTCTAACCTGGCCTTCCTGTAGTCTATGTTCTCACTTCAGTGAGAATGTCATCACTCTACACAAAACTTGTGAAAAGAGGAAAATGGTAGAGTTTTTATTATGGCCCATGAAGCCTTAGATAGACTGTCTCTGAGACTGCCTGCAAGGTGTGCGTGCCCTCTCTCTGTTTTCATAGTCACCACTTCTCTTGCTCACTCTGTTCCAGGACTCTGGTCTTTGGGTTTTCTTTTCACATACTAGACATTGTCCCACCTCCAGGTCTTTGCACTTGCTGTTCCTGTGGCCTGGAAGACTTGTCCGCCAGATAACTTCATGACTGCTTCTCTCCATTCTTTTGGGTTTCTGCTTATATGTTCTTTCTCCGAAAGACATTCTCTTATCACCTTAAATAAAATAGCACCCACACTGCCATTGTCTACCCCCTGATTCCTTTTTATGTCTGTTCTTCCTCACTGCACTTTTTAATATTTACTTAAAATATTCTTCTGCCCTTGCATGAAAATATTCATGCCACCTGACATTATATACTTATCTGTTTATTTATTTATTGCCCTTCTCCTCCTTTTAAACAGTTAACTTGCTACTGGAGATTTTGTTTTGCTTTTCTCTTATACCTTCATAACCCATAGAGTGACTGGCACAGTATAGATGCTCAACTAACTTCCTGTTGTGTGATTCCAGTTCTGGGACAGGTTCACTGAAAATGCTTCTCTGTATACTCTTTCCCTTCAACACAACACCTTCTGGAAGGCAGAAGTGAAATAGCAGGGCCTCTGCACAGTGGTCATGGGTTAATACCAGAGCCACTGTTGGATTAGGGGTCCTCTCGAGTCTTTCCTTAATTATCTAAAGCTGTTGTCACAGGTAGCAAACTTTTGGAGCCATGTGTGCAATAGAAAATTCAACTCAACCTGGTTTAAACAGTGAGACAATCGTTGAGCCCTCAGCCCCACAACACCTTTAGGTCACAAGTTCTCTCTGCTCTGTCCTGTGTGGTGCTGGCTTCATCCTGAGAATGCTTCCCTTGTGCTCGTGGAATGACCGACCAAGGCATCGAGGTCATATGTGTTTTAATTCACATCCAACATGAGAGAGAGAAACTTCCTGAATCCTTCTCAGCAGATCTTTGAAGAGCTTCTCTGGAGCCCTCCAGAAATGTTTACATCTTTTTGGGCAAAATAGAGTCACATGCTCATACTTGACTCAACTGCTAATAAGGAAGGCCAGCTACCCTTACACAATTCCAGTTTACCCATGAGCAGAGAATAATGTGATCACCTTTCTCTCAAGTTATGTGAGTTACATCCAGGAAGTCAGAAACCAGAACACACTCAGATTCAGGCTTCCTGGGAGGTAGTAGGAAGAACGTCTGCTAATTAGGTGGTCAAGAACGTTCAGTATATTCTCAAACCAAACTCCTGAAGGGATAGTGACTTGAACGCCAAGAGACAGCAATAACCATGGCAGGTGAGATAAGCAGTCTGGTGTATTGTAATATACTTTTTATTTTCTGTATGCTATATTTTGACATCTTGGAAAGCATTTCTACCTGGGGAGAGGTTGCCCTTTCTGATACCAGCCAATTCTTAGAGATAGGGAAGGATCCAGCCTGGAGCATGCCTTTGAGATGCAAACTAACCCAACCAAAGCCATAGCCCTTCTATCTGGCATACACACCGGAAGAAAATATTCCTCTGCTTTAATCACTCCAGGACTGGGTCCCAGGCAACTAGGGACCACCACTATAGCTACATAAAGCCCACCAAAATTATCAAGCTAGGCAGTCCCTAAACTGTTCCCCCTGCCCTGCCTTGTCTTTTCCATGAAAATCCCAGTAAAGGCTCTGGCCTAATGATTTTCCCTCACTCCTGTCTTCCACCTCCTGACCACACCAGTATCTTTCCCATGTGGCCCTGCCTAGCCTGGCATGCCTTCTGTCTTGGATCTATCTTTGTACTCTGGGATCGTGACCTGAGCCGAAGGCAGATGCTTAACTGATTGAGGCACCCAGGTGTCCTGCTCCCAAACTACTCTTAATGAATGAATGAAGTGTGAATAAGCAGACTTTCTTTTTTTCCACTCCTGGGTGCTAAAGGTAAAAGTACAGGTTTTTTGAAAATATGTTTAATTGCTTTCCATTTCTAACTTGTCAGTGAAGGAAATAAGATATGGATTTGTATTTAAGAATGATTTGGTTTAAAATTCAAACTTCAACACTTATTAACAATATGCCCTTGGTGGAGTTATTTTTTTCCCTTTGAGGTTTGCTTCCTGCAGTGGCAGTTAATCCAGTGTGTGAGATAGTGTGTATAAAACACCTGACTTAAAGTAGACAATCTGTAATGCAGCCCTCTGTCTCCTCCCTTTACAGCAGGGTACACGGCTGCAAGGAAATGTCAAGAATATCTAAAAGTCTACAGCTTTCCACAAAGAATGGTAAAGGAATAGAAAGACATATAGGATATGTTTAATTCCTAAACTTCTGTCAACGGAGTACTAATCAGTAAATAATCATTTTCAGTTGATTGGTTTGATTCCTTTCTTTTGTGACCATATTGAAAATAAGATAACCCACTTGGTCTATGGCAAAAATTCAGCCTTTAATTCTAAATTCCTAATACACTAATAGTAAGGTTGTTTGAAGACTTACAATAATACGATAAACATGTTAATTTGTCTGGTTTACTTTTTTTACATTCTCATACTATGTTTGAGGGCTGAACTACCTTGTAACTATATTGGTTGGAAAAAGTTAGGTTGCATGGTGTCTTATGACATTTAAAATTTTTTTTAACAGAGTGTCTTTTCTTTTTAACATAATATCTCTGTGTCCATTGCCTCTTCCCAGATTCTTGCTGCTCACTCACTGCAGACCCAGTCTCCCGGTGACCACGATGATCTCTGGGTATAAATTGAACTGTGAGCAGTGTTTTCACAACCATTTTGTGAAATTAGAGCATTGTCCAAAAAATAAATGAAATTCAAGGGAAATGGGAAAACCAAAACTTGACATGACCCATCCAGGTAAAAGCTAAATTTTCTATGCCTTTCCAAATCATTCCTTCTCCTTCTTGTTGGCAAAGCAAAAGCCAATCATGCCAGAAATCCCACACTTCCCTCTGGTACTACCTCCACACTTTCGTTGTCAGGATGAGAAGGGAATGTTCCCATTTTTTTAGGCACTCAAAACTCTGACACTAGCTTTGACCTTCTGCCAGTATAAATGAATTGCTTTAAGATAGTAGCTATTTCACAAAATAATTAATTGGAAATCCCAGGCCAGATGACATTAGTGCCAGAGATTCCAAATAACTGAACCTAGTTGTAGGTCAACCACTGACCATGACAAGGAGGAGGAAAAGGAAAAAGAAAACAAACAAAAAAGCAGGTCCAAAGAGTAAAGACAACACTTTTTATTAGACAGTTCCTCATCTTTTAGAATCCCGTATAATGTCTAATTATTTCACTTTTCACGCCTTTGTCTGCCCTCGCAGCACCAACTATGCTTTTCTTGGCATCCTTTACAAACTATTCTAATCTCAGCAAAAGTTTCCTAGTGGAATTCTGTCTAGCACCCAATTACATTTAGTGGAGCCAAAGTTCTCAATTCCTCAATCACTGACACCAGCCAGGGGCTCCTCTGACTGGCACACATGTTTTTCCCACCAGAGCCATGATTCTCTACTGATTTGTGCTGATTCTACACACCCTTCTGTTTGCAAGTTTATATTTGGATCCAACCAGTGAGATCTGTTCAGACTCCAGGGCCCATTAAACTTCATCATCTTGAAGGTCACTGGCATGGTTATTATTTTTAAGAACACTTGAAGTATGAAGCACACATTCCACATTTACTAAGTGTAACTTTCATCACCAAGAGAATTTCCATATTCAAAATGTGAGCTTAGAGTTGATCCATGCTCTATGAAAGGAATTCTTCTAAAGAAAGTCTCCAGTTCAGTTGAGCAAACACACTTTAATTTGTATTTTCTCAAAGGATTAATTATTTCCAAAAAGGAGAAACATGAAAATGAGAAATTGAAAGATATATTTATAGAAGTAACTTCATGTATTTATTTATTTTTTTTAAGTAGGCTCCATGCCCAATGTGGAGCCTAATGTGGGGCTTGAACTCACAACTCTGAGATCAAGACCTGAGCTGCGATCAAGACCGGAGCTGAGATCAAGACTCAGACACTTAACCAACAGATCCACCCAGGTGCCCCTATAGAGATAACTTTAAAAAGAAATACCATCTCTTGTTATCCTGGCCTCATATCTACTCTAGCTGATGACATCTACACTATTTCAATGTATTTTACAGTCTGTTACAATGGACAAAGGGTCCTGATGTGTTGCGGTATTTCTCTGGGGTCTTTTAAATAGTCTTCCAATAGATTCCCGAAGAAAGAAATATCTGGGGCATATGGTTTCACACCAATTTTGACAAGCGACTGTCTTACAGTACTACTGAAATCAAAAACTACCTAGGGAAAGCCAGGTGAGTGTTAGTGCTAAATGTATTGAGGAAAAAAAAAAAAGAAAGAAAACTTCACCGAGATTGTCAGACCATGCTACAAAGCTGTTTTTACATAGGCAAAGAGATTCTTATTCTTATTCTTCACCAAGATGAGTAATTTGATGCCGGAGCTACCACTGTTTTTTCAATCTGAAAACTCTTAGTAACAACTCAGATATTCTATTTTGAGCTGAAAATCACTTTGCCAGCTAGTATGGTTCTGTGCCATCTAATAATATATTCATAGTGAGGAGATATTATAGATCATGTAATGTGTTTGTAATTGTTACACTACCTTTATATGATCTAGTTATCATTTCTAAATTCTAATCTAATTATTACAAAATAAATTATATGTCAGCATATTATAAGGGTAAACATGTTAAATATTAACTTCCTTTAATGTTTTAAGATATGTTTTTCATATGTGAAACCAACTTGGAGCATTTATACTTCACCCACAATTATTGGAATTTTTCCAAGTAGTAATCTAATTGAAAAAAGGAATTTTTAGTGAATTCCTATGTTTTAATGGTTTCAAAATTAATCCTGGATATAGTCAGTGAAAAGTCACACATCCAAAACTGTAGCACACCCTGTCTGGGACAGTGGATAGCTGCAAACACTCTGGTTAAAATCAGTAACAAAATAAACGCATATCCTGATTGGTCTATCAGATAAATAGTCCAAAGGAATCTTTTTTATCCTAGGTAAAGGGGGGGGGGGTTGGCTCTGGATGGAAACACCTGCCTTGTTAAAGATAATACTTAGAAACATATGTCAAAGAATTCATTGTATAAAGCATGGCTGGAGACATTCCCTTTTATTAAAACTAGTATGCCAGTAGTTTTTGTGACTTACAGTTCTTTTGTCACCTTATAGTAGTCTTCCTACTGATCAATTGCCCGTTCAAATGCCCCCCCAGAGAGGGCAACTTCATTTCTCTTGGAAGCAGCTTCATTTCCTGTTCTGTGGCTGGGGGTCCCGAAGCACAGAGCTTCTTATGCTTCCATCAAAAGATGTCATTAATTCTAGGGTACTTGACAACCATGTTCTCTTTCAAAGACATCGAGGAAGCAGAGGGAGATTACTGGCCCCCTCCCTGCTGGTGCAAGATTTTTGTTTCATCTCTGGATAAAAGTTTCTGCAGAATAAATTTATTAGCACCTTTCAGTCTAGAGATCATGCCAATTTTTCCTTTCTAAAAATGGTAGAGTTAGGTGCAAAGAATGGGTATCAGAATCAGACATAGCAGAATCAAATCCCAGCTCTGTCTCAATGAACTATGTGATTTTGAGCAGTCTCCTTAACTTCTCTAAGCCTCATTTTCAATGAAATATGGGAAACAATTTGTTTCCTTTGTAATTGTTGGAATAATTACAGGAGATAATATTTTAAATATTTAGCTTATTGAGCAGCACATATTAGGAACTTAATATAAATATCACTTCCCCTCCCCCTTTCTGTTTGCATGGTTAAAGTGCTAATATTATTTCTCCTAGAAAGAAAATCCCAATTTTAAGGAGACATCATGAATTAGGAAAATAGAATGGCTTCTGGTTCCATAAAGACCTGGGCATTCTTACCGAAGTGGTGACTTTGAGCACATTCATTTAATTCTCTGGAACTAGTTCTTCATTTGCTAATGCAAGCAACATCTACTAAGCCTGGTAGTTATTAAATTAAATGCTATACTGTATAGTGCTTCTGATAGTGTCTGGAGTAATGCCAGAAAGTATGCATTTAACAAATGGTTGTTTTATCTACCGTGTCCCACTCTTTGTATAACTACTTACATAGCAGTGAATTGCCAGTTGGAATAATTATGCAATGTAATGTCATGGCCAGTGTGACAGTACATTTTAAAAGTTCTTCTTTCCATCTTTCCTTCCATCCCTTTTACATGCTAGAGGGTAGGATGGAAGCAGTGGCTTAAGTAATGGAAGACTCAATGTAGTAGGAAAGTTCAGGAGGTAAAAAAGATGCCAAAGAGGGGTGCCTGGCTGGCTCAGTCGGTAGAGCATATGACTCTTAATCTTGGGGTCATGAGTTCGAGCCCCACGGTGGGCAGAGAGATTGATTAAAAAAATTAAAAAAAAAAAAACCCTAAAGATTCCTGTGGATGAGATCAGGAAGGCTGAAATAGGGGCTAAGCCAGTGGGAAGTGTAGGATTGGACAAATGGAGATGGAAGGAAAATGCGATGTAAATCAGATCATACTATTCTCCGTACAACATGTCAATGGCTTCTTTATACTGGACATAAAGCCAAACTTTATTTCGTGTAGATCAGATCTCACCTGCTTGCCTGACCTCTTTTCATGTCATTCTTCTCTGCTTCCTCAACTAAGCCAGCTACGCTGGCTGGCTTTCAGTCCCTCATACTTGCCAAACTCAGTCCCACCTCAGAAATTGTGTAGTATCTGTACTCTGGGGGTGGGGGGTTTGGAACTGTTATTCTATATTTTGATTGGGTTGCTACACAAGTATGTGTACTTGTGAAAACTGATCAAACTCTACACTTAAAGTGCATTCTGTTGTATGTAAAATATACCTCAACAAAGTTGATTTACAGAAAAAAAAGAACCTGTATTCAGTTACAGAAGTCAACAATACAGAATTGATCTCAAAATACTTGTTTTAAGCAGAATTTTGCAGGCATTTATCAGTTCTTTAAGGTAAATTGGTAAAATTCAACTTTTTTAGTATTTAGAAGCCAGTTTTCCCAGACTTCAAACATAAATAAATGAATGTGGGTTATAGTGTAAAGGAAGTGGAATTTGGCGAGGAGTGGATAGCATGAACTAAAACTGGGTGGTGGCCTGAAAATTCAATAGGGAGCTATCACAGACTTCATCTACGATTTCCATCCAGGAACAGATCCAGACAGCTGGAGACTGTATAGGGGGCCTTTAAAATACAGTTACAAAACCCTATTTTTTTTTAATTTTATTTGAGTTAAATTTCTTAGGTTAGATCCCAGTTCATCACAGCAAAACAAAACAAAAGGAAAAACCTTGGCTTTGCTCTTAGGATTTGGGGAGGTATACTTAAGACTGTTTCCAGGATACTATCAAAGGAAACCTCTTACAACCCACTTTGTATACAAATACAAGATATCCTAAAGGAAATAAGCTAAGATATGACAAGAAAAGTATATACTACTGAGAAGAAACCAAATTGTAAGAAAAATGAAATTACCAGCGGTGTTTTTTTTCTTTTTTTTTTTTTCTTCTGTTGTGGCCTTGAAAAAAAGGAAAGGGAAGAATTTGTGCAGTTTGTTCACTACCCCCCAGGTTTTTAGAATTATGTAAGGATAATAGTATTTCCCCACCCGTCCCCTGAGGAGCTTTTAAGACTAGCATCTGTGAGGTGCATTTCCTAGATAAATGCAAACTGCCCTTTGACTCTCTTCAAGATAAGAAAACACTGACCCTTTCAACCAAGTTATTTATGACATTCACATAATGTGAAACAGGGCTTGGACCTGATGGGAACGCCCAGAAGTGCATGCACCGAAGGCAGTTAAGATTCCCCTCTGCTACTATCCAGGAGAGACCGCCACACAAGTCGAACAAGGCCCAAGGCTCATTAAGAAGTTTGATGAATTTAATACAATTCAAATTAAAGAAAATCTCAGGGGAACATGTTTAGAAAAGAAAACCAGATGGGGCTCTAGTGTAGAGCATCCAGGGAGCAAGTGTGGGATGCCCTATAATCCTGGGGATTCTGGAAACATGAGAAAATGTGATTTATCTTCATGGAGAATTAACATGCAAAATGTGTTGGTGGCATAATATTGAGTTTCAGATTTCATAATGAAATTTTCCAGATTTTGAGGGGAAAAAAAAAACCCCACTGGATACTGGAAGAAGTCATCTGCCCTTCCTACAAGACTTGTCAAAGTAAAGGGGAATCAAATAAAAGGAAAGAAAAATGCATCCAATATAACAACACCAGTTATCAAGTGGAAAATGTCAGGATTTATACCACCAAGAAAATAAGAACAGATCTGAATGTCAACTTGCCCAGTTGCTGTCCTTCCCTTTTCTTAGTACAGAATAATAACGTTAACTGATGCCCTTGTGCCCTGGACAGAAGGGTGGGGAGCTGGGATTCTTTCAACAATGAATGTAGAAAAAGAAAACAACAACAAGCCATCTTACATTAAAAGAAAAAAAAAAGGACTTAAAGTTTAAATATAAACCCAGAAATAGTCATTCTGCAGTAGTCAGATTTAGTCATGGCAACGTTACCATTTGTGAAATGAACCCCCACTGGACTTCAGGACAGGTGAGGTCCAGTGTTTCTTTCTAGCTGGACAAGGGCTGCTAACTTAAAGAAAATTATGGAAGGTTTTTGGTTTATTTTGTTTTGTTTTGCAACATCACATAAAAACATTCTTCAAAGATAGCATTGATCATTTGTATTACTAATACCTTATTCTGAAAATTTTAGCAGAGCTCAAAACCAAGACACCTATTACTAAATACGTATTCTGAATTTTCAATGTGCTCCCTTTGCCAGAAAATACAAAGTAGCTAAAAATTAAAGTCACCTGAAATTCTTTTTTTTAAGATTTATTTATTTATTTTAGATTGAGAGAGAGAGAGACAGGGAGGGGCAGAGGGAGGAAAGAGAGAATCTTAAGCAGACTCAGTACTGAGTGCAGAGCCCAGTGCCGGGCTTGATCTCACGACACCGAGATCATGACTGAGCTGAAATCAAGAGTCAGATGCTTAACCGACTCAACCACCCAGGTATCCCTAAAATCACCTGAAATTCTATCACTCAAATCAAGTCATGTAAAAAGACAGCTATCACAAAGTAAGGTCATACTCCACATCTAATTGTGCAATGTGTTTTTCCCTTATTATGTAATAATGAATAGGTTTTCATGTCAAAATATGCAAGCTAAAATAATAATTTTAATGGCTGTTTAGTACATTATCTAAATACACCACAATTGAGTCACTAAATATGCCATCTTAGTACATTTATGTTGTTTCCAGTTTTTCTGTGCTTAAAAAAAATAAGGTGAATATATGGAATGACTAGAACAATTAGTATGCACTTTAATTATATTTCTAGGATTCCGGAAAAAAACAAAATTAAAGAATTAAGGGTAGACCCAACAGTTTTAATTTCATGGTCTGTGATATGTAATGTATCAGAATGCCGTTCTGGCTCATAGTTCTTTATCCTCACTTATTGGCATAAGCCAGTAACGGAAATAGGAATCATTTAGAGAGCAATTAGAACACAGGAAGCCTGGAGTCACCTGTAACAATCTTAGTAGAAACCTAAGGAAAAAATATGTGTCACATAAAAAAACTCAGCTATAGCTGAGTAACTCAGCTATAGCTCAGGGGTGAGTTAAGTGAGAAATTGGGGATGAACAGAGATCGTTGAAGGGAAAATAACATTGTCTTTAAAGGAAAGCAAAGGATGCACAAACTATGGCAGGTTCACATCTAAAAACAAAGTTGTACTGAATAAGTAAAGATTATGTTCTATATTGAATTAAGAGACTTGATCTTAAATAAGTCATCAGGGACCCCGGTGAAACTTTTGGCTACAATGTGCAAACTGTCATACTAAGCTGACTTGTGGTAGCAAAGACTAATGGTTTCCAGTGCACAGTGTCCGTTGGGAGGAAACTGGAAGCAAACCTGGGAACTTCAGAGTGGTGATTCGTATCCGCACGCTTGTCAGGATGGCAGCACCTGGAAAAGATAGAATCTCAGATTCCTAGAAAAATATAACTTCGGGGGAGATATGAAATGTGGCTTCTACAAGGGGAAAATAATGCTCCACCAATTAACTCAATCACAATTGTATGTTCCTATTGATTAAACCTCCAAAGTAATACATCTGTCCCCTTCTTTCATTATTGTTGCTGCTCTGACGCTTAGAGCATTGAATTAGATTTTTCTGATAACCTGCAAACTGTACCATCCCTAGGACATTCTTTATTCCACCATCAGTGTAATGTCTCTGGGACATATCTTATTATTCCTTTTGCCTGCTTGCAAATGTTCAAGTTCTTGGACTATTGCATAAAATAGTTTGAAGGCCTCTGCAGTGGGGTCTCTTCTGGTTGTATCGTGCTTCACGGCTTCTTCCCAGAAATGCCACACAGCCTGCACGTAGGTCACCACACTGTGTGTAGGTCCCGTAGGTTACCACACGTAGATGCTGGTGCGTGCCTTCTCATTTGCTAGTCCCTTTCTTTTCAGAAGGTACTTCTGCCTTTTGAACACCAAGTAGATTTTCTTTGAAGACTTAAGTGTCTACCTCAATTAAACCTTCATGGGCCTCCCTCCAAGGTAGAGTTAGAGATTTGTCCCTCTGTCCTCTCATTTGAGCACTTAGCCAACTGCCAAGGTAAAGATTCTTGAGCACTAAATGGGCTTTTCTTCTATGTGCTCTTATGGTTTCTTACAGTGCCTGACACTTAGCAGTTTCTCCACAAAGATTATTGAATAAATGAATCTCTTAAATTTCTCATAGGTGATACTGACAAGTAAAATGTAATTATATTTCTACTTTCAGAAAGACTTTATGAGTGTGCATCCTATAGGTGGTCAAAGAATTTTAAAAAATTGGTTTCCTTGTTATTATGGAAAATGTTTTGTCTTAAGTACGGAAATGGCTTAATGACAGGAAGCAATGTGTAGGAATAAATGATCATTTCTCTACTTAGAAAAGTGTTAGTGTCAAGATTCCCTAGGGACTGATGCTGGAATACAATCCTAACCAACATGTTAAATATATTGCCTAGAAAAAAAAGAGAGAATTCTTTAAGTTTTCTTTTTTGTAATTGCCAGGGTCTTCTGCCTGATGAAATACTGAGTTGACAAGTATAACATACAAGAATATAATGAAAGCAGTGAAAATAAAAAAAAAATAATAGCATTTGACTTTGATGTATGAAAATAAAGAAAATAGAGTTAAGGAAAAATCCATTCATCCAATTTATTTTGAATACCTATTATATACAAAGTCTTACTTTAGGAGTTGTGAAGGCTGCAGAACTGAACAAAATTGAATCATTGTACTACAGACAGTAATTGAAGTGAAATGTATTAAGCTTTAAATCAGCAAAGTTATATAGATACTTAGAAGAGTAAGAGATAATTTTAAGTTGGAGGAATTGGGAACTTCATGAAAAACATGTTACTTGAGCAACTCATGATGTCCAGATGTGATTTTTAAAAGCTGGAGATTAACGAGGAAGGTGATTCAAAATGAAGAATAAATGAGAAAGAAGGATCAAATATGACTTCATAAATGCAGTTGGGAATGACTGAAAGGAGATCATTGACGACAAAAGGTGGATACACAGAAAGTTGATTTGAAGACAGAAAAGGGCTAAGATGAGTTAGGTTGCAGGGAAGATCAATTTATAAGGTACTACACTGTGAATTATAAATTATAGCTTAAGGAAAAGATCATAGGGTCTGGAGAACATTTCAGAATATTGCTGCAGTCATAGCAGCAACAACAAATCCATGCAATTATGCATTCTAAATTTTATTGGAAATAAAAAATTTTATTGGCAATAAAGCATTTTATTAGAAATAAAGCATTCAGTGGGATTTAACTGTCATATAAAGCGATGGTGTTACTATACTCAGATAAGTCTTGCATTTTCAGCCCTTCATAGTTTATAAATTGTTTCATGCTCACAGCCTCACATCAGGTGAAAAGCATCAGGTGCTGTCATTCTCCTTTTAAGAGTAGAAGAGCATAGCTCTAAGTAGTTTAGATAATTTTGTTCAAGTTTGCATAACCAGTAAGAGATAGGCAAATGCAGGGATAGAACCTAGATTTCCTATGTGCGAATTCAATATTGTCTTACCTGTTCTACTTAGCCCTCAGGGAGATGGGGATAGAAAGAACTAGAAAAGGTCCTAACGGACATCACTAAAATAATCAAGTGAATATAAGGGGTTCTTTAGGAGGAAAAAACTTAAAAAGTATGCCTATTAGAAATCTAGCTTAGAAAGCAGCAAGTTTTGTTAGTAATTTTATAAATGTTACAAATAAAGTGAAGATGGCTTAGATTATAAAATTCAGATAACCAGAACTAGAGGATTCTCTAGCCCAGAACTTACAAACACCCCGTCTTTTGGCCACATCTGTTCTCCAGAGATGTTTTGCATGACCTTGGAGGTGTATTAGAATAAAATATTGTAAACACTTGTCGTGATTTTGAAATTAGGAGACTGTATAGAAAGATCCCTATTTACAGCTTCTTTTGAAAATCAGAAGCTCTGGGAAAAGTGGGCTTTGGCCCAACAGAACGTCACCCTTTAAATGGAGAATTTGTTCATTGCTTCAACACACTATCCCCTACTGCACACTACTAGGGTACACTATTCCCCGGTGGATCACACCCAGTCTGCTTCACACCTTCATATTACTTGGTAAGCTTTTGAGTGTTGGCCACTGTTCCTGAATCGAAGCAGAAATATTTGAGGTGCCATTTGATGCTAATGGCAGGCAAGTCAGTTACACCCTCCTTCAAACAAATTCTTTTGGGTATGTTGACAGAGAATGAACTTCGAGACTTCAGAAGACACATTCTACCCATAAAAATGGACTTCCATGTCAATGGCAGAGCTCCAGGGGGAAGATTGAAATAATCCTGCTTCTAAAGCACATGACCTTGGCTCTTTCTGAAGCCAAGTTTTTTATTCTTCCTCAGATTCCGTGAGATTCAGAGTCATTCATCTATTCAATAAATATTTACTAAGTTCTCACTACATGCCCAATACTGTGATAGTTGCTAAGGCTAAAATCAATGAATAAAACGATCTAAAAATCCTTGCCCTTATGGACCTTACATATTGTAAGAGTAGGTAGAAAATCCACAATATAAATAAGTAAATATATAGCAGGTTTGGAAAGGGGTATTGGGAATGTGTAGGGGACTGTAATTGTCTCAAGGGAGATCAAGGAAGGACTCACTGAGAAAGTGACATTTGAATAACGATGTGCGGGAAGAAAAGGAAAATCTTGAAATATCTGAGGGAAGAGTATTTCAAGAAAAGATGCTTCCAGATCATTCCTATAAGTTGCCCTTTGTTCTTATTAGTTCAAATTGTTTCCTGCTACTGGCAACCAAGAGACTTAACCATTTCGATCCACGAGTAAGGCATGTCTGACAATTCCAATATTATTCAGTGCTTTAAAGTGTATTTTAATATGTCAGGGCAAGGGCTTCATGGAGTACTATCGGATTTAAGAGGCTTAATATTTAAAATTCTTTTAATTGTTTTTGTTTACACTGAATGCAAGATTTTCTTTTGTCTTTAAAAAAAGTACACAAGGAGCTGTGTAATCAGAAACAAACTATTATAACCAGAATAATGTAAATTTAATTTGGGCTTTTTCTGTGAGGCAGGGGGGAGATATTTTCACATTTATTCCAAGAATCCTGGGGATTCTTCTAAGACTTCTAGATTAATTACCACTAAAAGGGGGGTGAAGAAACTATTATTTATTTTGCATTGAGCCTGGGCCAGATTATCATTTATTTTGCCTTATGAAAAATCCTTGCACAAATGAGTAGATTGAAACTCAAGCTAAATAATCTATGCAAATATATACAGCTAAGGAAGAAAGCAAGCCAGGATTCCCCCTCAACTGATTTTAAAGTTGGGTTTCTGTATTATAAAAAAAATCAGAAGGTTATTCTAGACCATAATGTGATCATAACCATCCAACCACAATGGCATCTACCTAAGGTGGCTCTTTAATATAATTACTAAGAATGAAATTCAAACCATATTTTGGTAGCATTATGTGATGCTGATAGAAATATAGGAAGGGGAGATTCATAAATGAATTGCTAGTGAAAACAGTGTCTGTTACTGACTGATGTCTCCCTGCAGATTTATCTATATACCATTGGACATCATTCCTCTCTTCCAAAAGAGTTCTGGAAGGATCCCCAAACAGCAGTTCCTCTATGTAGAAAACTACAGCAACAAGAAAGAAAGAAAGAAAGAAAGAAAGAAAGAAAGAAAGAAAGAAAGAAAGAAAGAAAGAAAGAAGGAAAGAAAGGAAAGGAGGAATGAAGGAAGGAAGAAAGAAAAAAGATAAGAAAGAAGAAGGAAGGAAGGAAGGAAGGAAGAAAAAGAAAGAAAAGAAAGAAAGGAAGAAAGAAAGAAAAAGAAAGGAAGAAAGAAAGAAAGAAAGAAAGAAAGAAAGAAAGAAAGAAAGAAGAGAAAAGAAAAAAAGGAAAGGAAAGGAAGAAAGGAAAAGAAAGAAAGAAAGAAAGAAAGAAAGAAAGAAAGAAAGAAAGAAAGAAAGAAAGAAAAGGAAAGAAAGGAAAGGAGGAAGGAAGGAAGGAAGAAAGAAAGAAAAAAGATAAGAAAGAAGAAGGAAGGAAGGAAGGAAGGAAGGAAGGAAGGAAGGAAGGAAGGAAGGAAGAAAAAGAAAGAAAGAAAAGAAAGAAAGGAAGAAAGAAAGAAAGAAAGAAAGAAAGAAAGAAAGAAAGAAAGAAAGAAAGAAAGAAAGAAAAGGAAAGAAAGGAAAGGAGGAAGGAAGGAAGGAAGAAAGAAAGAAAAAAGATAAGAAAGAAGAAGGAAGGAAGGAAGGAAGGAAGGAAGGAAGAAAAAGAAAGAAAGAAAAGAAAGAAAGGAAGAAAGAAAGAAAGAAAGAAAGAAAGAAAGAAAGAAAGAAAGAAAGAAAGAAAGAAAGAAAGAAAGAAAAAAAGAAAGAAAAAAGAAAGAAAGAAAGAAAGAAAGAAAGAAAGAAAGAAAGAAAGAAAGAAAAAGAAAGAAAGAAAGAAAGAAAAGAAAGAAAAAGAAAGAAAGAAAAAAGAAAAAAAAAAAAAAACTGAGTTCCCAATGGGTTCCATTGTGCTCAGGACACGGCAACCAAACACTGCTGTCTGCGAAAGAAATGTCAGGCCATGGTGCTTGGAGGACCATACAACACTCTCACATAACTGTGCTGATGAGGTGTCACCTATTTCCATCCAAAAGTTGTTGTAATATGATAACACCTTTGGGATAAGGCCCTTTTCTGTCTATGAAATTATTGAATGCAGGCCTTATTCACCTCTCCACATTAGGCTTGGATGCTCAAAATCTGACTTTAGGCCCTGCAGAAATGAAAGGAGGCATCTAGCATATGAAAACCCTCCATCTGGAAAACTCCTTAATGGGAAATAGATGAACTAGATGATCCAGTGAGGTCCTCCACATCTTTAATTTCCATGATTCTGCATAGGAAGTATTTTGGAAATTTTTTAACCCAAGGCAGATTCCACTGATTTCTAAAAATGGGAGTTGGGGGAGGCAACTGGCATTGAAACAAGGAAAGGAACTGTCCTTGATTGTTAGAGAAAGATGGAAAGCCCAGGGTGCAGACAGTGGGGATTATGGATCCCCAACACCTTATCTTGTTGAAATAGCAGAAAAGAGGAATGGACAGACCAGGCTGCCAATTTGTGGATTCTTCTGGCAATGGAATGGTCACTGAAACTATCCTCCCAGTAATTATCTGTAAAGAAATGGACTCACTTTCCTCTTTAGGGCCCTAGGCCTGTTTTCACATAAAATAAGAGATTAAGTAAATCCTTTTTGGTTCTCAGTCACTTCTATAACTTCAGTTTATACTCTGCTGCTTGTTAACTGTCCATGTCCTTAAGAGATAGAAATAACAACTGACTGTAGAAGATCTCAGTGCGGGGAAGCCAGAAAGGGATTTCTAGTATTTGGGGAATAATGCATCTCACCGGAATAAAGGAGACATAGGAAGTGATCTGTGTCATTTCTGAAATGTTGCTTATGATATTAAATGAGAAGTTCGTCTTTTCAACTGTATTTGAATTTAAGAATATGAAACATCAACTTCTACTTTATCTTCATAGTTACCAGCATTATTGACTCTTACTGAAATGACAATGATAGAATGAGTATTTTGAACCAGATCTGTCTTCCCCAGGATCAGCCAACACACTGTGCCATTTAGAATTAGAAATTAGAGCCTCTCCATTTTCTTTGCTTAGTGAACTCATTGTGGAATGAGTGAGGCAATTTTCTATTTGAAATTAATCATATTTTCTATTAGCTTTTATCTCTACGATTTTTGAATACTTCCTGAGATTCATTAAAAGTCTCTGAGTGCTCACTACATTTTAGCAATCATTTATGACCTGGACGTACAAAGACATTCTAGGCACTGCCCCTGCCTTCTTGGAATTTTATCTTTAATTCTTCCATTTTTATGTAATCCTGTTACAGAAAAATAATCACTCATACATGTTTCTATTTCTTTCAAAAAACATTCAATGATAAAATATATTTTCTATTAAAAATATGATGTATTTCCTGAAATGGAATTTTTAGCTGAAAGTGCCATTGACTTTTATCTAGTCTGGCATTCTTAAAAGGAGTATAAGTTAGTTTTGTTTTTTGTTTTTTGGGTTTTTTTGTTTGTTTGTTTTTGTTTCTCTCTCTCTCTTTTTAGCTCTTTGAGAATATCTACCTAAAAGAACCCTCATATCTTTTCACCTCTGTTCCAGAGCTTAAAAGAATTAAAAAAAAAAAGAATGTTTTTAGACAATAGGAAAACTGCAATTGGAGAATCAGTGAAATATGTGAATCAGGGTCCTTGCTCTATTTTTGCTATTCACATGTTGTCTTTCATGATCATAGAAAGTGGCAACCGTGACTGATTTTGAAAATATTAATGTACAATCCCTTGAATTGTCTTACTCTGTGTGGCAAGAGATACTATCTTGGTCCAATACCCATGTGCTATGAAGAATTCTCAATGGCCCTTGCTTGTTAAGGACCAACTCATCCTGATTGGTGCCTATGGAAGCAAAGAGCTGCTCTCACCTGCTGTGGGACCTCCTTTGGTATGTTCAGCTGTGCATCCCTAACATTTAGCATGCTGGAAGGCTCAATAATGTATATTAACTTGTGACTGAATACACTGAATGAACAAATGAAGTTTGTTCATATAGCAGCAGGCTATACATTTTCCCCTTGTCACAGCCACCAGCCATTCCTCGAACTGTGAAGGCTGAACGGTATTCATATCAATAAATGTGGTTTTCCCCCGTTACACTTGTGACCTTGTACAGGGGACTTCCCTCTCTGAACCCTGGTTTTCTCTATAGAGTGAGGGAATTTTTTTTTTAATATTTTGTTTATTTATTTGACAGAGGGAGAGAGAGCATGCACGAGCAGGGGGAGGGGTAGAGGGAGAAGCAGACTCCCCGCTGAGCAGGGAGCCCGATGTGGGGCTTGAACCCAGGACCCGGGGATCATGGCCTGAGCCGAAGGCAGACACTTAACCAACTGAGCCACCCAGGCGCCCCTAGAGTGAAGGAATTAAAGCAGGTACTCTCCCAAGTCCCTTCCTATTATTCCATACAGTGATTAGTGTGTGATGACATAACACATTCTGGTCCTGCTTACAATGTTTGGGGCAGCAGACTTGCCACCACTCCTCCTCAAAGAGGACATGAGCCAAGTTTAAATAGGCAAGTAGAGGAGAATGCAAAAGTAAGGGTTTTCTCCTATTCACAGCCTGATAGGCTTTTTTGTTTAGGTCTCCAGAGGTGAACAGGGTAAAGAGTGGAACTAAAATCATCAGAAAATACTTTTTGTTAGTGCAGGAAAATCTTTTATTTAGATCGATTAGTAGGATAATGGTTGGTTTTATTCACAGGAAGGACAGTGCTTTTCATATTCATAAAATATTAGTGACTCCAGACCCATTTAATTTCTGCACATCTGTTAAGTAGAGAAAAAAGAAACCTAATGATCTAACAGAAGAACACACTTAAGGCTAACATTTGGTTCCCAGACCTATCATTCTGTTTGCCAAAATGAAGTTACTGAAGCTTTCATAGTAATTGTTGTGACTGAGCAGAGCAAAGGGACTTATGTACATTCATGCTGGTATGTATACACATGTATTTGCACCTCACAAGCCCATATTAGAACCTGCTATTTATTTCCTGAATGGAGCCTAAATTAGTTAGTGATCTTCTGCATTATTGCTGAGAAATGGATGCACAATGTGTTCTTATTTAAAAGAGAGACAATGAGTAGACGGCGACACAAGAGCATTAAATTACTCTGCCCCAATTTATTTCTCAGAGCAGTTCTTGCTGAAAGGTCTTTCAGGAAAACAAGGACATTCAGGAAGTAACCCCCAGTCTCTGTGGACAAATGTGTTTATTGAGAGCCTGCTTGGTGAGAGGTGTGCAGACTCCTGGACTTAGAGCTCCCGTTCCAGCTTTATTTCCTTCTGGGTGAAGCCTCCTCAGTTTCTTCATCTGTAAAATGGAGTTCATATAGTATGGTTGTGGGGATCGGATGAGGTAACAATGTGACTGTAGAAGGAAACAGTAGGAAGGGCACCGAGAGGTCACTGTTAAGTCTAAACCAAAAAATGTTACTGTTACTTTTCTTTACTTTTCACAAATTAGGTAATCCCCTTGGCTATCACTAGGCAAATGTGAAGATTACCTCGTCATAGTAATTATGTTTTAACATAATTGTAACGATAAATTTACCACTTCCAACAACCAGGGCACTTATCCCTGTCCTCACCTCCAGGTGACAACGTACCCCTATGTGGCTTATGCTTGAAATTAGTTACACAAATTGTGGAATATATGTACAGTTTAACTTGTTTGCCATATCTGAACATTGCAAATGTTAAGTATAAAACAAAACAAAGATAAAATATAGGTGCCATTTTTTGGTGAGATGTATCACCACCAGATCAGATGACAGTCTTGTAAAGTCTCTACTTCTGACTCAGTAAAAACTCTGTAATGTGTGCATTGTCGGGGAAGGTGGTCATTTGCTCCCACCCACCTTCATACTACTACTCCCTGATGGTGCGGCCTGGCCAGGATAAAACCACTCTGGGATGACAAAATTGATGTGGGCCAGCAAGAAAGGAAATCACCATATTCCATATATTTCCCTTCCTTCTCTCTGTTCCCCACCAATACAGAATTTGTGTTTCTGCAAAGCTCTTTCCACAACTGACAATTGGGAAATTAAAAGTGCATATCTATACCTCTTGGAAGCTTTTAATGACTGCTTTCATTAATAACCAGTCTCAGCTGAGAAACGACTCATCTATACATCCCAGGGCTGACCCATCTCTTTTTTCTCCACAGACTCTTGACTGCTACCCTTTACCAGACACACGCAATCAGAAGCCAGTGCTATGAATCTTTCAGCTGGTGAATCCTGCTGTTGAGGTTCCCAGCCTCCTCTGCTTATGCTTCCTTGGTATCAAAAGTGCCTTCTGCTGATTTACCTGCTGAACTTCTCTGAAAAAAAGCTCTTCCATATACCATGAACACATTTATAGTTCCAGAGAAACTACATCTAAGAACACAGGAATGTGAATAAGAATCCAAAGTGGGTAGAAGATAAATGCCAGGTAATATGTATCAATGGGTGAGTTGTCTTCTGTGAATGTCCCCAGCCTGGCTTATTTGGGGGTGTGCAGGAGAGAGGATAAATGTGCTCATTCCAAAACTGAAACTCAAATTTGGAAGGTTTTACCTGCACATGAATGATGACAAAAATTTACCTCATCCTTCAAAAGAATTTCACCTGGTTATTTCTAGGAGTTTCTGGAGGCTACCTGACTTGTGTGTAAAATTCTAACTGTTCTCATTCCGTCAGCTCAGTTTTCTCTTTGAAAGTCAAGTGTCCTCATGACACCTGAGGAAGGCTGTTGACACACCACGGCTTTCCTGAAAATTCAAGGCAGTGTACCACACCACCTTCTTCTGAATAACTTCTTTAATGACACATAAAAACATGTTCCATGGCTAAAAGCCATGGATTGATGACCTCAATCAATATTGAGAGTCCCTTCTATACATCTCGACCTGCTTACTGGTTCCTTTAAATAAATTCTTAAATATGTAAGTTTATCTAATTAGCCAGAAAAGATAAAATTTTAGGTAAGAAAATTTTACTTGATCTTATTACATGGTTTAAAACAAAAATCATGAAAGATCTTTTTAACCATAAATGTGTGAATTTGACCACTACTACTCTAATAGAAAAATGCATTTGAAATTTTTGGCAGTTGATTTTGAAAGAGAAATCAGGTATATGCATACACAGTAACTATTTAGATTTAAGAACTGTCACTTTATAAAATACATATATCAACATATCCGTGTTTGTCCTACTTGTATACTCCTTACTCAGGACTAGTATAGAGTATCTAATTAATAATGTTTACTAATTGAATTTTATTAAATATATATTTTAACTGGCTGCTGGCTAAATAAGCTGTCATGTGGCCACTGGAAATGTCATTCCTCAGAGGCTAGAAATCCAAAATCAATTCAGAGAATCCATATAATGTGAGACAAGAGACAAAACTCATTAACTCTTCTTCTCTTTATGCCCAGGCCTTAATCAATAATTTGCATCTTATTGATAATAAATAATTCATACTATAGTGGTATTTTTTTAAGACCTGAATTTTCTGATAACTCGATTTTCTTAACAATCCTCAGCAATATTTTCCTGTGATTATCTAAGCATTGGCTCTGTACTTCTGGGGAACAAAAGAGGTTATTTTAACTTGGAAGATGCCAGATTCACTTAAATAATTAAGCAAGGTCCACAGATCTCCATCCCCTCCCTCTTAATAAAAAAAAAAGTACAATTAAATAATGAGACTCGGCTACATTAAGGTAATAAACCAAATAATAGGGAAGGGCTAATGCTTAGTAGAGTCTAAACAGTGACTTGTCTGTATGGACCAATGTATTTCTCTTATTATAATTTTTTCCATTTTTGGTAATCTACATATAGCATAAAATTTACTATCGTAACCATTTTTATATGTACAGTTCAGCCTAACATACTCATATTGTTAGTACTGTTAGTATCATCACCATCTTCAAAACTCTTTTCATCCTGCAAAACTGAAACTCTATATAAACAATAATTCCACATTCCTCCCTTACCCTAGCCCCTAGCAACTACCATTCCACTTTGTCTTTAGGATTTTGACTTTCCTAAGTGTTTCACGGAAGTAGAATCATACTGTGTTTGTCTTTTGGTGACTGGCTTATTTCATTTAGCATAATGCTCTTAAGGCTCATTTATGTTGTTGCATGTGTCAGAATTCCCTTCCTGTTTAAGGCTGAATAAAACTCCCTTGTATGTATACACCCACCTTTTGCTTATCCATTTATCAATCAGTGGACCCTAGGGTTGCTAACATGTTTTATCTATTAGGAATAATGCTGCAGTGAACATGGGTGTACTTCAAGGCCCCGCTTTCAATTCTTGAGCATATACCTAGGCGTGGAATTGCTGTATCATATGGTAATTTTACTTTTAACTTTTTGACAAACCATCATTCTGTTTTCCATAGTCGCTATGCCACTTTATATTCTCTCCAGCAGTGCTTAAGGGCTCCAGTTTCTCCACACACTTGCCAACACTTGTTATTTTCCTTTTTTTTTTTTTAAAGTAACCACCCTAATCCATGTAAGTGGTATCTCATTGTATTTTTAATTTGCAGATTCTTAGTTAATAGTGATGTTGAGCTCTGACTATATTTTTAAATTGTGTGGATACGAATCCTTTTTCCTTCTACTTGACAATTCTAAGAAAACCAGCTAAATAAAAAGGAAATTCCAAAACTGTGAGCATAATTTTAACACTGTTCTTATCCTTAAAACATTATTATAAATTTGAAGGAAACAGCGTAATAAAGTACAAATCACTTTATCTTATGTTCAATCTATAGCTTTCTAAGGTGGTGATTAAACCCTACCAAGTCCACACAGTTCATTTATTCATGCAGCAAATACTAAGTGAGGCTCTCATTTGCTTTCACCGTACCAGTTTCTGGGAACGTATAAATTAAACTTCGCTATTCCTGTCCTCTAAAAACCTATCTCTAGTTTATGGGGCATTATCTTTCTGTAGCCACGTATAGGTCAAAAGTCCATGTTGTCCTACTAAGAAGTCAGAGAGACAGTCCATGTTGTCCTACTAAGAAGTCAGAGAGATCTAATTCAAATACTTTCTCCGTGTTTACCGGAGGAGTGACTAGAAAATGTTACTTAAAGTGAATTTCCTCCTCTGAAAAGTAGGAGTAAGTAATTATTCTTACTTAGAGGTTTTATTGATTAACCCCATGGACAATGTAAAGTGGTTAACCAGGTAGAGACATCCCCGTAATGACTTTCAGTCTTTTATTGGCACATACACAGCTGAGAGCTCATGAATATCTTACTGTAGCCCAGAAACACTAAGGCTTCCATTAGCTTCGAGAGTTTTCGCAATAACCGTTTCTCTTGAATAGTCCTTGAAAAAAAATCAATAAATGGAAGTAATCTCTGCTGTCAGTGCTTAGAAGTTATATAAAACAAAAAGTGTCTGGGAAATATATAGGCATGAAGGAGATAAAATCATTTGCTGAGACTTGTACTTTAGAATTGTACATCAGCCAACATTTAATTTTCCTTAAAGAGACAAAATGGATTCCAGGACCTCCTTTCTGGACTGTAACATTATTTTGTGTATTCATTTATTTAAAGAAGGAAAATCTGCCCTTGTGAAGAAAATGTGCTGGTCACAAGGAGTTGGACTGTTCTTATCCTACACAGCAAGTTCTCACTGCAAATTCATTAACTGGTTGGATCCCTAAGTGGCCTGTCTTACAGGTAAGGAGCAGTGATTGTGTGGATCAGGGCAGTATCCTTTTTAGAATAATTATTTGTCATTTTGAAATTATAAACAAATAGTCTGGTGTTTTGTCTTGTTTTGTTTTTTTGGCATTATGTGGCAGTCACATCATCCTGGTAATAGTATTAGTCTTTTGCTTTGCAATATGAAATAGAAATTAAGTTTTGAGATGTTAAAACTCAGAGCTTGATCCTGGACATTGATTTCAAGATGATTGGACACAGGAAGGGAATTAATGCAACCTCAGGAAGTGCCTCCCCCATCCCCCATCAAGGGTACTCTAACCCCATAATCACTCGTCCCACACACCTGGAAGCAATCCACTTATTTTCTAAAGTTTTAAAAATTTCTATAAAGCTGATCTTGCAATTTTTGATAAGTTTGGTTATTCTGTTAATACCTTTTTTGCCCCAAATATAGATTTTGAAAATTTTTTCTCATCTGAACACTGGGTAATTCTAGGAAAAAAGAAACTATTATATTTGATTCTTCGTGTTTTCAAATTTTGAGGCAATGCCTTTATAAATTAGCCTATACTGATATAACATTGTGATTCAGGGTCAAAAATAAAAACTTAGACCAGATGGGAATATTTACTAATGCTTACTTTAAGATATAAAAATGTGAAAGAATTGAAGTAGAAAACTGTGCTGAAATATAGCCACTGTTCTTTTGGTAATACAGTAGTAGATACTCATCATGATTTATTTTCCCTTGAACCATACTTTGTCTTTAAGTAATTTTGGAGTATAAGACTAGAGTACCTTCACATTTGTACATTTTTTTCTCAATAAAACTACGGCTGCCTGGTTTGTCTTAATATTTATCTCTGCACTGGAATGCTTCTTGACAGTTTCTTTCTGATTTTTAAGTTTCATATTTGCTTGTATAATTTGCTTGTTTCTTTAGTCTGCTGCCAGGAAGTTAAGTATAATAGTAAAGCTATACTGAAAAGTAGAAAGTAGGAAAATTTGAAAATTGGAATCCTATGCCTTTATTCTTTTCTGAGAAAATTTTTTGTACCTATGTGCTTTGGCAATTCGACATCAGTCATTTGGTTGATCCTACAAAAATATGTGAACTGCATCTTCTTAAGTGAGATCAGGCTCGTTGTTAAATTTTTATTGTATGCTTTATGTAAAACTGATTTGAAAAAAAACTGTCTAGATTGTTTTTACCTAAGGAATCATATATATACATATATGTATATATATATATATACACATACATACACACACATATATATATTTTAACTTTATCAATCCCTGTACATATTTGTTAGCATTTCCTTTAATGTGTTTTCTCCAGATGTTAAAAGTAAAAACCCCTTGTTACTTTTTCCATCGTCACTCTTTACCACTTTCCATAGGCAGCATATTATGCAAGCCAAGGACGGGAGGAAATAACAGACGTGTGAGCCCCAAATTATAGGCACAAAAATAACTTGCATAAAAGAAGTTTTAAATGACACCACTTTCCAAAAAAAGCCAGCTCTAATTGACTCAAGCCTAGAAAGCAGTAACTTCAGGGAACATCAGACACACGTCTACTGATCCCAGAAAGTGTTCCACAGTGTGACATTAGCTGGAATGATGACATTCCCAGCTCGCTGCCAGCACATTCCAGGAGGCAGGCTGGGTATTTCGGTACTGGTCAAAACAGTGTCCCCTACTGTATTGTTCGGACATCAATGAGATGCTATTTTATCTATACAAGCAATTCCTTAGAACCCAGCCCCATTGCTCACCTGCAACAGATAAAAGACAAGACAGCAGAGAGAATGCAAGAAATAAGTGGGGGAAACTCCTCTCTGAATGCAGACAGAATCCTCACCAGAGTTTACTGACTGGAGCAGCCCGGGTTCCTGCTGTTCACAGAATGTTACAGATGGCTGCCTGGGCAGGAAGCCCTCCCCCTTGCCTAACGGTGCTCTGGGGAATGCAGGGGGCCTGGAACCAGCCCTCTCCTTCCCTTCCAAACCTCTTCTCCAAACCCCTACTGAGAAAAAAAAAAGAGAGAGAAAGAGAGAGAAAGAAAGGGGGGGAGGGAAAGTACGCCCTCTGGAAACATTTCTGCCAGTCTGTTTTTTAGTGGAATCTTGAATTAACCTCTTCACTCCCGATTAGAATAGCGATTTATAACTTTGCCGGCATCTCTTTAATGTCCAGAATCAATTCCACCAGCTCATTGAAGTACCCTACCATTTGGGTTGAATTATAGTGGCACTTTTGAGTTATGCAACAATTTCAAGTAAGCGAAAGCAGGTTTGAATTCGGAAATAATTAAAAGTATTTTAGCACATCAAATATTGTATTAATAGTGTTCTCTGGGTAGATTTTTTTTTTTTTTAAATCACATTTGAAAGTTTTGTTTTTCCCATAGTTTTTTTTCCTTTGGTGCAGTTACTTTCTTTTAAAATATAAATCAGTTTTTGACCTATTTAATGAGAAGTTAATTTCATAATCAGTCTTTTGTTTATAATTTGAAGGCAATTTTATCATCATAGCCCTATTTATCCGTATTTTAAAGCACACTATATTTTTACACTAAAGCAAGGTGTTTCTTAAAGATAACTTTTATTTTGGACTTTATTAAGTTAGGAAATCCAGCTGATATATGTCTCCACCCAAAGAGGAAGCAGAAACTTTATGCTAAATTATAGAATTCATTGTTATTTTTAACCTCATAACTGCCATCACAGTAGAAACAAAACATGCCCAGGAAGAATACACTTATTTTGAAACATTTATATTACACTTATTTGATTCAAAAATACAGTGTCGAGAAGAAAAAAAATAATTTTCCCTCTACCGTTCTAGGTTCTTGGCTGAGATACCCACCGTAATAAAAGATTAATAGGAGAAAAACAACCAGGTTTATTAGCTGTATAACTCCTGTATACCTGGGAAATACCCAGGAAAACTGAGTAACTTCCTGAGGTGGCTTGAGCCACCACCTTAAATATCATCTCCAGCTAAAGACAAAAGATGTTAGGGGATGGGAGGCTATGCTTTAAAGGAGGCTATCAGGAAAAGCACAGTAAATAAAGGTGTGATTGTTATGCAGATTTAGGTTGTGACCTTCTCTCTTGATAAAATTTTCTAGCGAAGTAGAGTCATCCTTCTTTTCCTAGTGCAGAGAGAGAGAGATACCCTTACAAATGGAGATTTCCCTTATAAATGTTGTGTCTCTTACAAATTCTACTCAGTTTCCAGAGCTATTCCTATACCTGTTGTTCCTTAAAAATACTCTGCCTAAAATAATTCTTGTGCCAAAAAAAAATATTTTAGGGTTGCAAATTCTGCTTTCCTTCAAAAGTTACAGACGACCCAAACTCTATAATCCCAATGATAAACTGGTTAGGTATTTTATCATCTCATTAATAAAATAGTCTAACCAACTGTAGTTTTACTGCATAAAAAGACAAAAGCTTAAAAATGGGAAACTACTGAAAATGTAGTTAAATAATGTAGCAGATGGAAGTTAAAAAAGAAAAGAACTTCTTAATTTCATATGAAGCAAATTGAGATATTCTGCGATTGACTACATTTGTCTATTGATTAATTCACCAAATATTGAGTGCCCTTTGAGTTTCAAGCCCCATGCTGGATATTAGGGATACAGTCATGAGTAAAACATACTATTTGCCCCCAAGAAACTAGTCTGGTGGAAAACAAGACAATCTGGATTTCTGTTACCTGCTATCTTAAGTCCTTTTATCTAAACACTTAGAAAGGCTCAATGAAGACAAGTCAGTTCAGCCAGCTCTCAACTGAACAAGGTTTGGGTCATGGCACCTGGCATCCATTCCGATTTTCTGATTGATCACTGCATCTGTTGCCATTAGTCCCCAAGCTGTACCATTCATTTTTTAATAGCATGTTTGTTTGGACATAATAGAGCCTTGAATCACTCAAGATTCCTTCCAAAAATTTTTTTTTAAATTTTATTTACCTATCTGTGTTCCATTTCTAGCTAAAAATAAACACATAAATTTAAAAAAAGGGGTGGGGGAATTTACTGAGGAGTTTTTGAGAAATGTCTTTTTTTCTTTGAGAAGAAGAAGGAGATATGTGAACAGGAAGTCTCAACTATTTTGCCTTTGCCTTGGATGTGGTTGTGTGAGGTAGTGATGCTTGGAGCTACAGCAGTCTTGCAATTATGAGGGAAAGCTGATCGCAGAGGTGCTGACCATGGCCCTGTACACTTGAGCTACTCAGTTTCTCACTTGGGATGTGCTACCTCTGGATTTCTTATATGAGCTATATTGATAGTTTTCCTTATTTAATTCATTTTGGTTTTGGAAATGTTACTGGCAGTCAAAAACACCTGAACTGAAATACAATGTTCAGAGGAAGTGGAATGACTTTTGTTTCTCGAATGGCTATACTTACATTCCAAATAGAAAATTTTGTACTATGTGTTTAATTCATGCAGTTTTCCAAATCATAAAACTTCCTGGGAGGCATATTAAACTCTATAAAATCTAGATTCTAGAATTAAGTATTATTTATTGGATAAATAGCCCTCTTCCACACATTGTTAGATTTCAAAAGTTTATCTGACTTTGATAGTTAACTTCAGGTGACTCTCAGCTTGCTGGTTTTCAAGTCAGTGGTGTGGTTTACAGTCATACCTTACAATGTGATCAACCACATCATAAAACACTCTGTAGAGATATAGGCCAACACATTCAAGTGAGAACCCAAGCCAAAAGTCAAATTTTCCGTCTCTGTGTGTAATTGTCCTTGACTCTAAATATGTATTTGAGAGAAATGAAAGATTATTGGGCAAATTAGAGTCTGTCAGCATCAGCCTACTAGCTGTATCATATCTTTTTTACATTATGTATTTCAAAACTCAGCTAAATGGAAGGGTCCAGAAAGAGGACACATTCTATTTTCATGGAGCCTTTTGTCTTCTAGCCTACAGGCTTCCTTTGCTATGGTACACTTGGCTCCAGTTCATATAAAGACAATGATATACAAAAATATAGATATATTTGGAGATTCTGAACAACTGATATCATGTAGTTTATTGCTAAATTACTGGGGCTTAGGGTTTTTTAAAAGATGCATTGATTCCCTAAGCACAGAAGAAAATCCCACAGATAGATATCCTCAGTAAAAAGTACAAAGCAAACAAAATGGTGTGTATGTGTGGGTGTGGGTGTGGGTGTGGGTGTGGGTGCATGGGTGTGTATTAATGATCTCATTTATTATAGTTTTACTAGATAGCCAAGTAGAAAGAATCATAATAAAGATACATGAAAATGGGGGGGGGGATCTATATTGCTTTAGCATAAGATTAAACATGAAGTGTGCTTCAAGGAAAAAATCAAGTCACACTGGAAATGCCTTAAATGTCTACATGTGTAATGATTCAGCAAGGCCCAACGCGCTAATGACGAGCCATTGCCGCATGCGGCCATGCTGCAAAGCAAAGCCATTCTTTTACATTGCCCTTATCCAAGTCCATTAAGAAATAATGGTTCTAAGATGAAAGTCTTGTTAGGGTTTCAATGAAAATGTTTGGCACACCATGATGAAAAGTCAACAATCTGCTTTTAACAAGAGACACTGGAAAAACGTTGGTTAAAATACCACTGAAAATATTAATTCTCCTTAATGGCAGGATGCAACATAGCTTTTTATAGTTTTTGATCCATGTCATAAATTTGGCTATGACAAAGGGGATACTCCAGCTTTAACTCACTGGCAAGAACATTAGTTATTTTCCAGCCCTGAAAGGTTTGGCCCTTAGTATTCTTTGTAATGCACCAAGTGGCCAAATTATTCTCAGAGGGTTAGGGTGTGCATGTGTGCATGTGTGTGCACACACAAGTGTGCAAGTACACGTCTACTTGCACATGCATGCATGTGTAGTCAATGTATGTATGTCGGCAGTATGAGGAATTTTTTTCTTTTGAGTTTTTGGAGAGAGAAAATAAAGAAAAATTCTACAAGCCTCAAGTCTTGGCCTCATTGCCAGAATTCCCAAAATTTGCAAAGTCGAATCAGTGAGGAAGATAACAGCCTTACAAACCATAATTACCTAATCACTATATGCCTGGAGATGCATTTCAACTGAATGTGGTTAGAAAAAGTGTTGTTTTTTTCCTATGCTTTTTTTTTCCTCAGCATAAATATAAATTTTCAGATTTTCAGATGTAAGAAAAGATTTTTCAGATTTTAAAGATGTAAAAATAACAAGAGGGAGAGGAGTCCTCTCATTAGCTCAGGGCAATGAATTTTGGCTTGAGAACTTACATTTCAAAACAGTGTTGCTCTTGCCCAAATCCTCGTACAGTATGCTCTCTTAGTGAAATAGGTATACATATGTGATAAATATAACTTCAGTGCCAGACCTTAACATTATATCCTAATGCCTTCTTTCAGCTTTGCCAGTGAATGAATGTTTGTTCCTTTTACTTCAGCAGTATTGAAAAAGGATTTTTAGAATTGGATAAGTACAGGAATATTTACTAATGGAATAATTCTTTGTTGCTATGATTGAGGGATATCTTTGTAATAATATTTTAAGTTTATTCCTGATGGCTTGGGCTTCTTCTTCAACAACAACAAAAACCCATGCATTTAAAATGTGCTAATAGATTTCTCTTTCCTCTGTTTTAAATTTAATGGTGAATCCGACGTCTCAGAGCAATGAATGAGAAGTAAGTTGAAGTATGAATTTCTTTTTTTTATAAGATTTTATTTATTTATTTGACAGAGAGAGAGAGAAAGAGCACAAGCAGGGGGGAGCGGCAGGCAGAGGGAGAGAGAGAAGGAGACTCCCCATTGAGCAGGGAGCCCGATGTGGGACTTGATCCCAGGACCCTGGGATCATGATGCCTGAGCCAAAGGCAGACGCTTAACAGTCTGAGCCACCCAGATGCCCATGAAGTGTGAATTTCATACGTCGGAAAAATATAAAATATCTTACCCCCAGAACATCCTAAATTTTTTTTTATGAATAGGAACACACGTAGAATGAATTATACTTTAATGTTGCTTCTTTATACAAGTAGTTCTTAAACTTCCATAAGCATAAGAATCACTTAGTGGATATGGAGGTGGAATCTTATTAAAAATCAGAAGTTTTAGACTCAGAGATTCTAATTCAGTAGGTCTGGGGTAGGGTCCAAGAATCTGCATTTTAAATAATTGTCTCTTTCTATCATTTGATACTAATGTCAATGGTCATTTCCTCAACTTTGAGAAAATACAGCTTTATAACCTATGAAGAATTAAATTTTGGACAAAGCGTTTTTTCTCCCTCATTCTCCTATAGGTTTTGCTGTTAAGGGATTAACTTTGTACACTCCAAAAAAGTGTGCTCCTTCAAAAGACACAGAGGCTTCCCAGGTCAAGTTCTTGTGTTGGCTTGGCAGGTGCCTGGAGGGAATGTTATAAAGAGAATTTTAATATCAGAGCAACGATTAAATTAAATTAACTTCAAGGTTGCTACCGATCCATCATTTTCTCATGTCTCCTGTAAATGTTCAGTGTTAATTCTTTAAAAAAAAATCATGTGTAAGAAAAGCAAAAAAGGACAATAAAGTGCTAACTTGTCTGTTTCTTTTCTTTGTATTTCTTAAATAAGATGTGATGGAGAGCTAACATCATACGCTTTTTTTTTAATGGATTGAAATAATCTTACTTTCCAGTCAATGCATATTTTTTCACTTTATATATACTTACCTTTGCAAAATACATACTGTTCTGGGTTTTTTTTTTTAAAGCTTTGTTTATTTATTTGAAGTGGGGAGGGACAATGGGAGAGGGAGAGAGAGAATCTCAAGCAGACTCCGCACTGAGCGCAGAGCCCCATGCACGGCTTGATCTCATGACCCTGAGATCATGACCTGAGCTGGAGCCAAGAGTCAAGCGCTTACCAATTGAGCCACTCAGGTGCCCCAAAATATGTATTTTTTTAAGGTGCACATATCTTCAGTTTACATATCACTTTCCTTTCCATACTTTTCATTGACAACTATGTCTTTAAAGTCAATTTACATTGCAATGTGTAATTTAACCCACAACTTCAAACTGCCTCACAGTTCTCCAGCTTATGTACCCTCCATGTTTTACCATCCATTCTGCCAGGATGGAGTCTCAGATTGCCTCCAAATCCCCACCAAAAAAGGTGCTATAATAGATAACCTCTTACATATCCTTTCATGAGCCTGCACATATCAATTTCAAGGTGGGTACTACCAATTTATATTTTAAAACAAACTTTAGCAAAGGGGAATAGGGGCTTCAACGTTTCTGTCATTTATTTGGCAACCTTAGGGATGCAAAAGAAATCTATTTATGGTACCCTTATGAGATGTATAGTTTATTCCATGGAATAGTTGTTATAATTCATCTCTTAGCCCCCAACCCACCCAGTACTCTAGAGTGATGAGCTGATTTAAACAAAAAAAAAAAGGAAAAAAAAAGGAGAGAAAAGAAAATTATTCTCTCCTCATTGCTTTTAATGAAAGAGAAATAAATCCTACCTTTCCCCAAGCCTACTTGGATTAACTTGACAGAAAACATAGTCTTTTCACCTGTGATTATCAATCCAAATATAAAATCAGCCCAAATATATACACTGGTCTGACTCAAATTTACTGAATAATGGAATTCTTTTGAAAAATCGTTTATAGCATTAACAATTTTTGAATTTTATATTTAAGTAGTAGTCTTAAAACATGCTTAATAGATCAGTCTGTTGTATTCATATCTATTGGATGAACTTTCACATCCTTGCATTTAATGAAGTGTTACTGTAATTTGATTTGTTTATCTGGTGTTTCTCTCTTTATATTTGGAATTATCTTGCCAGCAAATACACAAAAGCTGCTATGCTAAGATCAGCAAATACCTTTAAAAACTTAACAGCAGCTTAAAGGAAACTTCAGAGCACTTAGTAGAGATCCTTGCACAGCCCCTGAAAATGTAGCCATGTGGCCATTTCTGTTCTTGATTTGATTTCTGCAAACTTTTAACTGTTAAATGTCCAGAATGATGGCTAGAGTAGTATATTCCAATAAAATGAGATTTTGCATAATACATTTTAATCAAATCAGCAAGGGCATTTTTGTTGATTAAACATCTCAATGAGATAGGAGGGGGAAAAAAACACTTTTTAGTAGAATAAAGTTCTGAAAGACGTAAGAAGTCAGTGTGGGAACGAAATTTAACATACACGTTGCCACTTAACATACCACTTGGAAGAAATACTAATAGAGTTGGTAGGAAAATAGGAAGTCCTGCATTCATTTGTTATTTTGTTGATTGAGCAGTGAGATAGTTTCAAGTTGTAAGCGGTGTTCAATCTCCTGAAATT
The DNA here is from genome assembly GCF_037043125.1 of Eumetopias jubatus. Lineage (NCBI taxonomy): Eukaryota > Metazoa > Chordata > Mammalia > Carnivora > Otariidae > Eumetopias > Eumetopias jubatus. Next base: position 50,084,833 of record NW_028274820.1, on the reverse strand, counting down.
CCCCTGTAGCAAAAGCTATCACATTTATTTGAGCTGTAAAACTCTTTCCTTCCTTGCTGTCTTATTCGAGAGAAGCAGTTATAAGTGAGCGGGAGTAAAGCTGGGAGGAGGAGATGCTGTATGAAGCCATGCTCATTGCTCCTCATCCCTGTTCAGTACCTCAGCAGAAGTGTTCAGGCTCTCTGAAAACCAGTTTGGGAAGTACAGATTATAAAAATCAAAGGCCACAAAGGAGATGTAAATGTAACCGTTTGTGCCTCTTTGCACTGATTAAAAGCAAAATGAATCACAATGAATTAGAGAGTACATAAATTTGAAAGGGTATCCTTTTGAATTTGGTACAGACCAAAGTGTCCTGGGCCAACCCTAACTGCAAGACACATTTCTTTTTCACTCACCTATAATCTCCACCACTGGGTCATGCACAAACTCAGTATAGGACAGCACAGATTTCATTTGAGTGTATTGTGCTCCATGCAGCTAACCATTAACAGAAGAAGGCTTTACAAGATATTAAATATAGTGCATTTTTTTCTCACTTAATCCTCATTATCCTCTAAGGTAGGTGGCATTTGCCCCATTTTACTGATAAGGAAACTAAAATTTGAAGAGGGGGGAAATGCTTCATGGTAATATTTATTATCATGACACTTTTGAATATTCAGTGATACTGAGTATTCCTTATTGTGTTTGCACTCTCATTCATGGGCCAAACCCTAAATGTTTTTCAAGTCTTGGGAACCTTCAAAAGTAGGTTGTAATGGTGGAATTTGTATAAAAAACATGTCAGGAATCACAAAGAAAAACAATATTTTATTGGCTTATTCAAAAAACACAATAGTTATTTTCAAAGGGAAATAACAGATAAACATTGTTTATATAAGGGTAATTCAGAATTACTTGGCTGCACTCATGTTTGTTGATAAAGCTGAAATGAACTTTCACTTAGATATACTTTGAAGCCCTAGTTTCTGGCCTGTCTCCAAGGGTGGAGTGAAGGAGAAATCTGTCAGCAGTCTGTCCTGAATGTACTCAGAGTCCTATGCTGCGTACAGTAGACATCACTTCCATTTCCTTGCACAGATCCAAGGAAAGGCAAGGTCTGTCCCTGCTATTTGTAACACCTTTAAAATTTTCTCTTCCTTTCTGATAGGCAGGCAGGAGGACCGAGAGATGTGATAGCACTATTTAAACACCATATCATTAATGTGTGATACCCTGATATTACCTTGATATCCCTCTCCTTTGATTAGGCCAGGGAGATTCTGTCACCCACATATTCTCAGTGTCATCTCCAGAGACCAGTTGGTTTTTGATAGGACAGGTTTTAAACACACTATATATATAGCTATGTCAAGCCTACATACAAACTATATACACAGATGTCTGTCCAAAGCCCATTTTATATCAGCCGCAGAGTTCAAGTATTCCACTCATATTCAACAGAAATTCTAATGATCTATGTAGCTTTAATGTATGTGTAGTGAATCTGTAGGAAAGGGAAAAGAAAGATACAGCATTTCTCAAACATATTTGATTTCAGAATCCTAGAAGCTAGTGGCCACTTATTTTGTTTTGCTTCAGATTTTAGCAGCACTTGGGTGATATAGGAAAGCTAACCAACAAATAAGCTTAAGTGGAAAGGCATTAATTAAGGTGATGTCAGTTCCATAGTGGTTCTCAGTCTCGGTTGTGTGACTGAGTCATCTGGCAAGCTTTAAAAAATTCTAATCCCCAGGCCTGCACCAGACCAACTGTTTCAAAATCTCTGTATATGACATAGGGACACTTTGCATCTGTTCTCCTGGCACTGCCAGGGTTGAGAATTACTGAGCTCCACAATCATTTCTATTAAAGAAAGAAGTGAAGGCACTTTTGAGTTTCACTAGGAGTTTATTTTCCTAGTGATAGACAGACTGCTGGTCCTTAACTGAGCTCAAACGTCATGTGCAGGCCTAAGTGTATCTCAGGTTATCCCTTCATAATTTTACTCAACAAAATGGGGTTCAAAGTTCTAGAAGCTTGTCAGAAGTGTGGAATCTCAGACTCCATCTGAGAACCACTGAATTATAATGTGTCTTTTAACAAGACTTCCTGGGAGGTTTGCATACACATTCGAGATTGGGAAACATTGATATAATTTCACCCCCAGGGAAAAGTTAGGGGTTCCCTGTTTTTGTGATCTAATTTGCACTAGAAAATGAAACAAGCACTAGGTTAAAGGAACAGGGGGACATTGCCCTTAAAATTTTTGATGTGCAGGAAGTCAACCAAGTGGTGGTGAGCTTTCTCCAGCTGATTCACAGATAGTCACTTTAGTCATGAATTCCTTTCATCTGACACCAACTTTCATTTACTAATGAAAGTGCTATCTTTTCACATATGCTTTCTTTCTTTGGCACTACACAGAATTTTTCATTGTATGTAAAAAAAGTTGCAACAGAAGGCAGTCCAGCCAAATATTGAGGGATAAGGAAATTTGGTGACTGGCCACTAGTGACTGGCCAAGTTGGGCAGCAGGATATTGAGTTTCCAACCGTGAGTCTCATAGTTCAGGAGCCCAGAGCCACACTGAACCTTCAGCTAAATGTATTTAACTTGTATGTGGGATTAATCTGCTTCTCTTCAGTGCTACATTTAATTCCTCTTCTTATGTTTCTCTCTTCCATCTCACCTGACCTTTCTTTGGAACTGGAAACAGGTTTGAGAAAAATAGGCAAATAAACTCATCTTAGAAAATCTAGGGATACTTCCTGATCTTAAGAAGCACATCCCTGATAAGACCTTTGCAACACAAACTTTGGGTGCACAGGAAGGTAGGAACCCTCGAGTGTGCCTACGGTTTCTTTGCACACTTCGAGTAGATTTCCAATAGAAAGGGAGTTTCCTTCTTGGCCCAAACCTCTCCCTTTCCTAAGAATGCCTCATATAGCTAACACTTATTTGCCTATTCATATTTACCAGGAACTAAGTGCTATATATGTATTAATTCCTCAAATTTTCCTAAGAAAACCGGGAGGACACTGAAGCTCAGTATTTTTTTAAGTAATCTTTATATCCAACGTGGGGCTCAAGTTCACAACCCTGAGATCAAGAGAGGCATGGTCTACCGACTGAGCCAGTCAGGTACCCCAAGCAGAGTACTTTTTAATAAGTTTTTACTTTTTAGTAGAGTTTTAATTTTACACAAAAATTACAAAGACAGTACAGAGAGTTCTTTAATATTCCCCACCCAGAAGTACTGTTAACATTATAATTAACATCTTACCTTAGTACGGTTATAATTAAGGAACCAATATCAATATATCATTCTTAACTAAAGGCCACACTTTATTCAGATCTTCTTAGTTCTTACTGAGTGTCCTTTTACTGTTCTGAACACAAAATTTTTTTTAAAGAAACTTCTAAGATTACACAGTAGTAGTCAACAGCTTGTCTTTAAATCTAAACTAAGTCCAGAGGCCCAAACTTTTAAGCACTACATTATAATGCCTCATGAGAGAAAAGCATGTCCATTAAATCAGACATCTTGAGAAGAAACTACACCAGTTACACAGGAAAAAAACATATTTTCTATAATTGTGGGAAAGCCAGTACAATCTGAGGAAGGTACTGATGCTGTGGAAAGCTTACATGTGACATTTGTGGTCAAACAAACCAAGTCCACCTCCATCAATTATAAGTAGTTAGGCTTCAGTTTCCTTTCTGGAAAATGGGCATGATGTCAATATTCAAGAGCTATTGGATTTTTGTAAAGGGGAAGAGACTCTTATTCACTGAGTGTCTTCTATCTGCCTAATGCTAACCTACTTAAGCAATATTTTTTTTCACTTTTTTCCTCTTTTTTTATACCCATATGTGTCTATGCTATTTGTAAAGAAAAATTTCATTACTGAGAGATGTTAAAATGTAAGAATGGCCTCACAAGTGAAAGTTGTGATGTTTCTCTTTGCATTGAGGAAGTTGATTGGCTACCATCCTGCATGTTTTCTTATCATTGGCTATATGACAATTACCACAAGACTTGATCCAAATGAGGATTTAAGGCCACTGCAGTCCTATTTTTTATAATGTGTTAACTCCATACCTCAGTTGCAGGATATTTAAATAACTGATATGCAAACCTCAGAAGAATGATTATCTGCACATGGATTAACTCAATATTTTGAGGCTTCTTTCTTTGAGTTGGTCTGGTTTTCCAAAAGGAAGTTGGATTCCAGTGTTTTCCTACTGCTCCCTGGTGCGTGTAACAGCACCAGGAACAGGGAGTTCATCTTTCATACACACAACATGGCTTTGGCAACAGAGGAAAAATGTCTGTCCAGCCAGGAAAAAACATTCACACACTCCCACATGTTCACACCACCCACATCCAAAAGGCTGATCCTCGGAGCTGCCTTTAGAATTGTCATCATGTTCTGATGTGGATTCTTAGGCTAAGAAATGTACCTATTCAGCGGTGTCTCAAGTCTACTCAGCTGCTCTTCCATTGCTATCCTGTCACAGCCTTCTTTTCCTCCCTGTTAAACTGCTTCTGTATCTCTCAATATGTCTGTGCTATAAATGTTCTAAGATGATCATTTAATTACTTTAACTAAAATGTGCAGGATGTGTTAAAGCCACAACAGGCTTTGAAAATTAGATGCTTTAAACTTTGTTGGAGTGCATTTCCCTCATTAACTATAAAAAAGTACGGTTTCGTTTAAATTTATATGTAATAATGTTTTTTAAGTATTCCAAAAAATATAAATACAAATGGAAGCCTAATTTAAAAATATCAATTCTTACCACATGAAGGGAAACGTACCTGTATCATACATCAATGGATATAGAAAATCAAATTATATGAATATAGGGCTCAAACGGGACTGTGAAATGTTGTAAATTTCATCCAGAAATACCTTAACCATTCCAAATAATATTGTTGAAAATCTGCAGAAAAGAGATGTTATGACTTTCTGTAGTAATGTGATATTTTCTTAAATCCCTCCTATCTCATGTTCATATCTCATGGGAAATAGAGGATTATCTTTTCCCATTAATATCCCAACAAGCTTACACTAGCTCTGCAAAGAGGACAAGTATCTTACATGAGATCTGACTGGCATTGTGAGTAAAGATGAATAAGAGTAGAGATCAATAATCCCTGTCCATCCAGGTGGCAGTCTAGCCTAGTAGTCAAGAGTGTGGGCTCTGGACATATACAACATGAATTGTCTGGTGCTGCCTTGTTTTCTGTTTCCGTTTTTGTTTTTTAACTAAATGATCTTGAAAAATAGTATAGAAAAATCTGTCTGTTTCCTCCTCCATAATTGAGGTAATAATGCTACTCAACTCATCAGATGAGTGAGAATTAATTAGATGATGGATTAATATATTTTAAGGAGATAGAAACATAATAAATAGCACTTTTATTATTTTCTGTGTAATAGACATTACACTTCTAGAGATATTTTAAATATTTAGTTTCCATTCAATTCCTGATATCAAGGATATAATGGACCATTATTATTTCCATTTGTGGATGAAGAAATGGGGTAAAGTGGAATTAGAAACCTACCCAAGAGGACTCCATTAGACAGTGGCAGAGCGAGAGTTGCACCCAGAATTAATTCACTTCAAAGCCCACTTGGCCATTTGCCTCCATGAAAAGGTAACTATCTCTCCTTAAAAATGATACCATTGAAATCACTCTAAATACCCTGTGAATGTGTTCTCATTTTCTTTTACAATATATTTAACTGTATTATGAAAACTACTGAGTAAAATCTCTTTAACTCACTTGAACTTTTCAATGAGAATTTTAGGCCTTTTTCCGAGAATGTGTAAAGTACCCTAAAATGAAAGTGAATCACTAGGTTTTTTTGTTTGGTTTTCTCTCTTTATTCATGTATTTGTATACGAGCATTTGTTAGGTACTGCAATATAAATGATTTTGGAGGGAAAATGAAGATCAAAAATCTTAATGCTAAGTGCCACTTATCTAGCTATTATCTAAGTGGAAGAGGCGAGACACCTTCTCATTGAATGTATGATAAAATATTCAGCACCATGTAATTACTAACATGAGTTTGTTTCATACAGGAAATAAAATGCTATGTAAGCTGTGAAAGTTTTAGATAGCTCAATAAAAGAAGTAAATTCTTAAGCTAGGAATAAAACAGTGGAGAGAATTTACCTACAGCATATAAGGCATTCCAGACCAATGATATAGTGTGAGGGAAAGTGTGCAGGTAGAATCAAGTATGGCTTCTTTGGAAAAGATGAGGAAATCATCTCACTGGAGCAAAAGCTGAGTTGAAGGGATATATGAGCTGAGACTGGAAAACCTATTTAAAAAGCATACTATGGCCAGCCTTGGATGAGAAGTCGCAGGGTTTCCATTTTATTGCGTAAGCGTTTTGGATCCACCGACAGTTTTTGAGTCAGGAGAGTTGTGTGATGAAATCAGTATTTAGAGGGATTTCAAAATGACTTTGGATTTAATACTAAATTGTTTTAATTCCTTTCCTTCCACCGAAACATCGTGGAGCAGGGAAAGTCAGGATAAGATTCATGCAAACGCCAGCAGTCTCAGTGGAGTAAGAGCATGGCAACATCCAGTCGGAAATTTCTATACATTGTGATAGAGAGAAAGAGATCCTGGAGACGACTAAAGTATCCCTGGTGACAGGTGATGGAAAGCTAGTGCACTGTGGGGGCATGGATAGAAATATCCTGAAGGAATAGCAAGGATTTTAGAGGAAAATGTCAAAAACAGTCACACAAATGTCACCAAAAGCTACTTTCTCCATGGATAAGATTATTAGAATACAACAGCCAGTTCATAGAGGGGGCATTGAAAGGAAGCATAAATACAGAGAAACACCTTTGCCTGTGCTAAAAAGTGGAAAACAGCAAGGCCCTTCTAACAGAAACTGAAGAACTCCTTCTAAAATTACTGAAACTATGACTAGTCGATTTCAAACATCATAGAAGCCAGGGTGCCTGGGTGGCTCAGTTGGTTAAGCATTCAAGTCTTGATCTCAGCTCAGGTCTTTATCTCAGGGTCATTCAAACCCAGCATGGAGCCTACTTAAGAGATGATGATAGACAGATTGATAGATAGATAGATAGATAGATAGATAGATAGATAGATAGATAGACATTTTAAAAAATTACAGAAGCCACCACTTCATTTCCCTTTCTGCCTCCTCTCACAGTAATATTCTGCATACAAAAGAAATTATATGAAACTCAACAGTATCTTATTAATAGTCTCTATTTTAGAAGAGTGAGTTCCTCTCAAGCAAATTTGAGGAAGGCATAACTATGCAACTAGAGCTGGCAGACTTGAGGATAAAAATCCAATGTCAGAGAAAGATGTGTGTAAATGAAAAACATGGTCGCTGACTTTAACACTGTAAACACAAGGGCAGAAAACATCTGACATTTTAGAAAATAGGATACATGAAACAGAAGTCAAGCTCCAGTCTCACAACATGGAAGCAAAGGAATAAAATGTGGAAAATTAAGATAGATGGTTGACAGACCAAAAAATTTGCATGTATAAAACAGAAATTAAGAAAAGATAACAGAACTGATAAATCAGAAGCAAATATTAAAGAGACAATCAAAGAAAGTTTTTTTGCATTGTAGAAAATATATACTAAGAGTAGTATAAGAGATTGCCAAGTTTCAGGGAAGCTAGAACAAGTAAGTTGTCATCTATACCTAACCTGATGAGTTTTGAATTATAAGACCAACTTTGAAAAATACCACAAGCATCAGACACAAAAATAGTTTAACTGCCAGAAAACAATGGAGTCATGTTTTCAAATGCTGGGCAAAACTCTATGACCAGCCAAGTTCATTGTGAAAGACAAGCTGGTGGACATTACTGGACATGCAAAGCTTAGGAAGGATGCTACCCACATACTTTTCTGGGAATGATGACTCAAATACATGCTGTAAGAGATTGGAGAATCTTGCAAAGGAGTGTGGAAAATAACAGAATGAAAGAAAATTGTGGTGTACCAAGAAACCAAGAAACCAAGAAACATAGAATTAAGCCAAAATAATTGTTTTGGAAATTATACAATACTATTTATGTCCAAAAGATTCTTACATTATTTTATGTATAATATAAATACAATAACTTAATATTAATATACATACATTGGCAAAAGCTCAGAAAAATAAGAGGGAGATAAGAAAGAAAATAAACCTGAGCAAAAGTCATTTTACAGAAGATATTACATAGTTTATTTTTATTATTGACACAATGTTAAAAAAAAAACATTGGTTTAAAATATTTTTAAGTAAAAAAGGATAGGCACCACAGCTATAACCAGTCTTACCTGAATCTGGAGGATGTGTATATGGGGCTTCATTGAGCTCTTTTAATTTTGACTCTGTTTTTGAAATTGTCATGCTAATCTAACACAAAAATGCTCATCAAAAACTCATCCAAAGAGTTCTTTCCTAATGGGATGCAACAACTGGATTGGGAATGCGACAGAGAAAAATTCAAGTGTTATTACTCTAATTAGGAAACAGATGCAAAGTAGATATTTCTGCAGTGATTAAAATGTATTTTAATAACTAAAAAATAACCACAACTTCCATAAGAAGTAGATCTAAAGTATCCATATTATAGAACCACAAAAGACCTCAAATAAAACAATCTCAAGCAAGAAGAACAAAGTGGGAAACATCACAACTTCGATTTTCAAACTATACTACAAAACTATAGTAAAAAAACAATATGTTATTAGCATAAAAATAGACACCTAGAGCAATGGAGCATAATAGTGAGCCTGGAAATAAACCCATTCATGTATGTTCGATTCTTTTTTGACAAAGGAATCAAGAATATACAACGAAGAAAGGATAGTTTCTTCATTAAATGGTGCTGGGAAAACTGGACAGCCACATGCAAAAAGGAATGAAACTGGACCCCTATATTATAGCACACACAAAAATCAACTCTAAATAGATTAAAGACTTGAAATTAAGTCCTGAAACCATAAAACTTCTAGAAGAAAACATAAGGAGTCAGCTCCTTGACATTGGTCTTGGCAAGATTTTTTTTTTTTTTTATTTGCCACCAAACGTACAATCAACAAAAGCAGAAACAAACAAGTGGGACTACAGCAAACCAAAAAGCTTCAGCACAACAAAGGGAACCATCAATAAAATGAAAAGGCAGCTCATGAAATGGGAGAAAATACTTGCGAACCACATATCTGTTAAGGAGTTAATATCCAAAATATACAAATAACTCATACAATTCAATAGCAAAAAAACCCAAGTACCCACTTGAAAATTGTGCAAAGGATAAGGAAAAAATTGTGCAAAGGATAAAGGACATGCAATGATGAATACTGGGTGTTGTATGTAAGTGATGAATCACTAAATTCTACTCCTGAAATTAATATTAACTATATGTTAACTAACTGGAATTTAAATAAAAACTTGAAAAAATTTGGGCAAAGGACCTGAATAGACATTTTTCCAAAGAAGGCATACAAATGACCAGTAGGTTCATGAAAAAATGTTCAACATCACTAATCGTCAGGGAAATAAAAATCAAAACCACCGTGAGATATTACTTCATATTTGTTAGGGTAGCTATTTTCAAAAAAGATAAGAGATATGGAATGCTGGCGAGGATGTGGAGAAAAAGAAACCCCTGTACACTTTTGGTGAGAATGTAAACAGATACAGCCACTATGGAAAACAGTATGGAGGTTCCTCAAGACATTAAAAATAAAACTACCATATGATCCAGCAGTCCCACTTCTGGATATACATCCAAAGGAAACAAAACCATTATCTCAAAAAGATATCTGTAGTACCATGTTCATTGCAGCATTTTTCACAATAGCCAATTTCTGGAATTGATCTAAGTGTACACCAGTGAATGAATCGATCAAGAAAACAAAGTGAATATATACAATGAAATATTATTCAGCCTTAAAAAAGAAGGAAATTCTGTCATTTGAGACAACATAGATGAACTTCAGAGGGCATTATGCAAAGAGAAATAAGCCAGACAGAGAAAGACAAATACCGCATGATATCGTTTGTTTGTGGAATCTGGAAAAAAAAAAAAAAGGCTGACATAGAAGTAGAGTAGAAAAGTGGGTGCCAGGGGCTGGGGGTGGAGGAATTAGGAAGAGGCCAGTGAAAGGATACAAGTATCAGTTAGAAAACAAATAAGGTCTAAGGATGTAAGGAAGAGCATGGCAACTATAGTTGATACCACTGTATTGTATAATTGAAATCTGTTATGAATAGAATGTAAACATCCTCACCAAAAAAAAAAAAAGAAAAAAACGTAAATACACTTTAAATACCTTAAATTCTCTTAGTTAAATAAACCTCAGTACCTCTGAGGAAAAGTATCCTTAATACTAAAGAAAAGTGCAAAGAAAACATGGTCTAAATAGCAAAAGACGGGTAGGGGAAAAGCTTACTAAAAAAAATTCTGGCTTGATAAAAAAATACACAGGATCAAAACTAAAGTCATGTTCAATGACCAACAAGGAAAAATTTGAGAAAAAAATTAAATAATCACAGTATTGAATTTTAATCCACAAAAGAGAATAAATATTTATATATTCATATGAATATAAATAAATGATTTTTAAAAATAAATATATGGGAGAAAGAAGAGCTCTTCCACTCAGTAGGTTTCTAAATAATAAATATGGAAGGAATGAAAGAAATTCTTTAAGTTTCACTATAGATGGGTATTGAATTGTATCATCTATGATGTGAGTCATGTAGTATTCTCTTAATTTGTGAATGTGCTGAATTAAACTGATGATTATAAATGTTAAAATCAATAATAATTATTATTCTATTACTGGTTATAGGTTACATTTTCTGATTTCTTTGTATGTCTACTCATTTTTATTGGATATTGGACATTTCTTAATTTTATACTGTTGAGTAGCATAGTTCTTTAAAAAATTCTTTTAAAGGCTATTGGACTTAGTTAAGTGACTTATTTTGAGGCTTGCTTTCAAGTTTTATTAGTGCAAATTCAGGGTAGTTTTTACTTTAGGGAGGTTTTTTTGTTGTTGTTTTTCTTTTGGTCCTACTATTATGTCCTCCTAGCTCCCCTGAATGTCCTGACTATTCAATGTAATTCCACTATTCTGGCTGGCTCAAACTGAAAAGTCTCCCAGAATTGTGCAAACTCTACATATTTTTTCCTTACATGTCTCTGGTCTTTCTTTTCCTGGGCCAGTGGATTTTTTTCTATGCACGGGGAACTTAGAATTCAGCAACAGATTCCATGGTATTCTATGCAGATTTCTGGGACTCTTTCCTTATATGGCTTTCTTCTTTTCTTATAGTCCACTCCTCAGTTTCCAGTTGCCTCCACCTCCCTGGAATTCGCTATCTGCCTCTTTAGAAAGAACGCCATTCTATAGTTGGGAATCTCCTTCCTGCGCCATGGATTAGAAAGTGCCTCTAGAGAGAAAGCCACAAAGACAACATAACCTACCACATTTGTTTACTTTCTCTGAAGATCAAGATAATAGTCCTGGAATGATGGTTGTCCAATATCTGCAAACAGTTGTTTCAAATATTCTGTCCAGTTTCCTAGTTGTTTATGGCAGGAAGATAAGTCTCATCTTGATTTTCCTGGGAAGCATAATTGCTTTCTTTAGTTTTTAGTGATAATTTATATGTTGAAAGATTACCAATATGGCTTACCAAAAAAAAAAAGGCTGTTTTCTTTTTTTGTCTGTTCTTTTGTGAATATACTAGATTCTCATCTAATTGCAAGAATTAATATGTGAGAAATAATATGCTTGATTAAATGGTGCTCCTTAAACATTTTTGCTTTAATATCTTCTAAAATAATTTTGTGAAAGTATATATAAACATATATATATATTTACACATTCTCAAGTTAACATGTAAATATGTTATCAAATGTTCAAATATTTTTTGCAAGAGATATGATTATCTAGTATACTACAAAAATTGGCATTAAAACAATCTCCCCACTATTTTAAATGTTTAATATCCTAATAAATGTCATGGAAATTCGATGTCCTCTGTAGTCTATTTTTTTGAAATGTGTGTACTAGCTCCTTTTTAACTTAATTTCCACCAAGGGCTATTTTGTCATTTTGTACTACATTTTTAGCCTTAAATTAATTTATTGGCTTCTGTATTATACCTCTCTGCCACAATAATAGGCAATGAAATCACAACTTGTTTCTTTTTCATTTCCTAGGACACAATGTTCAAAATTTCAAAAAGTGTTTTCTTCTACATATTATTGTGATTATTGCTATTATTTTAAATATCAACCCTAGCAGCATATATTACACATTTTATTAGGTAATTATTAAAGTTTTAAAGTGAAGGTTTTCATGAAATGTATTTCATAATGAGATGGGTAGGGCTTTTTCCTTTTCTTTCTTTCTTTCTTTCTTTCTTTCTTTCTTTCTTTCTTTCTTTAGTTCATCCATGTATCCTTAGATGAATATATTTTATTGCTAGAATAAGATAGGTTTCAACACCTATTAGCTACCCACTTTTAATTTTTATAGATCTAAGCCCTAAGGAACCATGTACTCATAAATAAGAACAATGGAATGAAGAGTTTTATTTTCATCATGTCATTCAATTCCTTGTAAACCCTCTGAGTTACATGCCAAAAATGACATGGTGATTTATCATTAAAAGTTATTTTTGATGACACATACATTGATGAAAATCTACTCCAATGTTACTTATTCCAAAGAATCTAAAGCCATCCAATGTGCAAAATAAAAGTGTTAATCAGTAGTGTCATTTTTTCCATTAATATCATAATACAATATTTAGAATATTTTGAATTGTTCCTTTTTCTAGCTCTCTGAAGTTTTGAACACCATGGGTTATGAATAAAAGAAAGATTCAAACTTTCTTCATAAAGCAGAAAAATAGTTATGAATTCCTTGGCTGTAGACACTTTTAGGTAGTTGACTCTTGAGGAAAGAACATAGATGGAAATTAAAGATCTGGAAATTTGCCCTGTTTTTAAAGCTATCCATGTCCATGAATTTTTTGGAAAATCTTTGCATACCCCCTGGGATCACTGGTCCAGGTTGGAGGATCACAGTCATAGAAGACTGGTTCTACACGAGATCATAGGTGACTAGCTCTAAAATTGTGCAATATAGAGTATAAGATGTATAATTCTGCTTTCTGTAAGACTACACTTTCTTTGGAAGCACAAGATTACACACTTAACCTCTATATATAAATACTACTCTATTTTTACATATGAAGCAAATGAACCTCAGAAAGGTGAGGTAGTATGTCCAGTTTTACAGGTAGTAGTAAGGTGGTGGACTTGGAACTCAAACCTGGACCCCTGTTATTCCAATGTCCATGTTCCTTTTACAAGTACTGCCTTCCAAATGGCCAGAGAAACAATAATATTTAACAAACTCCATAAATGGAAGCTACTAGGTAAATATCAATTCTTCAGAAGTCTACATAAAGAAAGAGAAAGCAGGGGAAAATGGCCTTGAAGGATGAGGAGGATATAAATAGGTAAAAACAAAGAGCCTGGTAAGCTGGGGAATACTACAAAGGGGTCAAGAATATGTAAGATACATTGTATGTGAAAGGGGAAACAAAAACAACTAGCTAGTGAGTCTACTTGGAAAACAGAGAAAGTTACAAAGTTGCTGTGGAGTCAGGCATGGAAAAATCTTAAAATGATTATTCTATTCTTGAGAATTAGGAGTCATTGATGAGTTTTGAACAAGGGACATGGTAAAAGTCATGTCTGAGGAAGAATTACCCAGTAGCAGCCTCAGCATAGTTTGAAAATGGCTTTGACAAGACTACCTAAGTAGGCTGTTGTAATAATCCAGATGTGAGTTTATAATGGAAGACTACAGAGTTAGCTGTGGGAATACAAAGAAGACAAATACCAGAGACAGTATGAAGAAGGAAATCACAGGCTGGGGTAGATAATTAATGTGGGGAATAGTGATAGATATATCAGGCAAGAACAACTGCCTTGGTTTGCACAGAGCCTTTAATGAAAGCCCAGGGCCTTGGATATTATAGGCAGTAAAGAGCCAAAAATGTTTCTGAGCATGAGAGTAAGAATGTTTAGAGAATATTGATAGTGAAACAAATGTTTTATCTCATTCTGTAGCAAAAACATTAAGTTATACTTATAAAAACCTAAGGATCTAAAGTCTCAATTTCATAAATTAGGAATTCTGTTCCTCAAAGGTAATGTGAAGTTACTTATTTGTCATACTAGATTATAGCCAGATTAGCCTGTTCCTACTATATAATGTTTAAAAGAAAGTTAAAGTAGAAATTTAGTGAGATTTTTGGATTGCTCTTGAATTGGCTTCTATCAGGAGACAAAGAGGATGTACACAATGTGGGACAGAGACACCCTCTCCAGATAGTAAAGGTTTGTTTAAGGAAGGGCTGCTATTCCCACCATCACCACACACCATGCCTAGGAGGGCTCGCTGCTGGTGATAGTCCTTACCACCAGGAACAGAGGCTGACACAAGTATTGGAAGAGAATTGGAAGTATATCTCCAAGGTCAGGGAAAGTACAAGAGGAGACTTTCAGCAAGATGTGGAACGAATTTTATCTGTAAGTCCCAAGAGAGAATCAGAATTTGAAAGAAGGGTGGTCCTGGCAAGATTGTACAAGACTGGCTGCCTTCTTCTGTGTCCATTTGACGTAGAAATTTCATGCTAAGCATATGGGTTGCTTTCCCCTTCCCTTCCCCTTCCCCTTCTCACTCTCACTCATTCTCTCTCTCTCATTTTCACTCTCTAGTTCCTTTTCCTCCAACTACAAAGGTACAGTCTGAAGATTGGCTAATCCTCTCCAGAAGCAGGTATCTAACTCATGAATGACAGTAGTCTCCTCACAAAATTGAAGGGAGGGAACATATTATTCACCTCCTACACCCTAGAGAAAAGAAGGAACTGTTGAAAATTCCCCACTGATCCAATGAATCATTACTTCATTGATTTTTTCCTCTTTCCACTCCTCCTCCCTACCCTTGTGGGGGAGGCAGTGATGAAAGGATGTTTGGGGGTAGCAGAGCTAATTTGATTATCTTCCTAAGAAGGTTTTAAAGAGATATGATCCCTAAAATTGCAATGTTTTTTAAATTTCTGTGACTTTTTATTTAGATTTAATTTCAAACTTTTTGAAAATTTTAAAGAATATCAGAAGAAAACTTCCACCTGTTCACATTCACCATTATGTTTTACATTTTATTTCATCATTCTTCCTTTTTATCTATCTATTTATCTACCTGCCTACCTATTGAATCTATCATCTGAAAGTTGGAAGCAGTGAATCCCTTTACCCATAAATATATGGATAAAATATACGTACCCAAAAATACTGCGTATTTTCTAACACATCTGGTTCTTTTGGAATGTGCCAGGACCAGCAATTTGTTCCTAATTTTCCATTCTAGTGACAAAATCCAGAGCAACTAAAAAAGTTCCACTTAATATTCTATTATAAAGGCATTCTGTGAAACATAGTTTCCTAGAAAGCAAACTGATAAATATTAACAAGACACAGATTCATCATCATTATATAATAACAACTGCTTATTAGGATTTCAAAATATACTCAACAAAGTATTAGTCATTTTATATATAATTTATTGTTCTCACCATGCTTTTAAAATCATGCTATTCTTCACAATAAACTTGTCATGGAACCTCTATTTGTACAAAATAGCCACAAAATATTACTTAGCTAAGGAAACCTAGAAACTCTTCTTAGTTAATATTTGATTAATTATTAACATATGTCCCTTTATATCAGAAAGGATGAATGTTATATCCTATTAAGACAAAGGAATGTTATATCCTATTAAGATGTCAAGTGCTAAGAACATGCACAAGTTCCAGAAGACTATACAAAATAGACCTTTAAGCTCTTAGTGAAAACACTTGGGGCAGGAAGTTTGGGTGACTTTGGTTTTATATGACTTGACTTTATTCTATCCTTCTTCAAGGGGTAGCAGAGTAGTTCATTATTCTTGAACCTTAGAGTTCACTACTTGTTCACCTCTTTCCTGAAGGCCCTGTGTTCCTTTTCATTCCTTTCTTCTGTATTTTTTCTTTTCCTACTCAGGAAAGGCCTGTGAAGGCCTTTGGGTCTAGCTGGCATAGGAAAAGAAAGAACACTACAGGATCAAATAGCTACAAAATTATTAGATCTTTTAAATAGCCCAGGGTAAATCCTTCTTAGAATAACTATCATGCTAAGTCCTTTCAGTTCTTTTCTCACCTTTTAGTGTCATTAATGTAAAAAAAAAAAAAGGTTCATTTAGCATCTTCTATGTACCATGCATTGCTCTGTTATTTTATACAAAATGCAATTTAATCTTTAAAATCATGCTCTGAGGAGCAATGCAATCAATAACCAAGAAAAATTTCTATTCAAAAATCTGTGACTAGATCCACCAAAAAATTGCTAGAACTGATTTATGAATTCAGCGAAGTCACAGGATACAAAATCAATGTACAGAAATCTGTTGCATTTCTATACACCAATAATGAAACAGCAGAAAGAGAAATCAAGGAATTGTTCCAATTTACAATTGTACCAAAAACCATAAGATACCTAGGAATAAACCTAACCAAAGAGGTAAAGATCTATACTCTGAAAACTATAGAATACTGATGAAAAAAATTGAAGATGACACAAAGAATGGAAAAAACATTCCATGTTCATGGATTGGAAGAACAAATATTGTTAAAATGTTTATACTACCCAAAGCAATATATACATTTAATGCAATCCTTATCAAAATACCACCAGCATTTTTCACAGAGCTAGAACAAACAATCCTAAAATGTGTATGGAACCAAAAAGACCCCAAATAGCCAAAAAATCTTGAAAAAGAAAAGCAAACCAGAAGGCATCACAATTCCAGACAGCTACCTGCAAAAGAATGAAACTAGACCACTTTCTTACACTATACACAAAAATAAATTCAAAATGGATGAAAGACCTAAATATGAGATGGGAAACCATCAAAATCCAGGAGGAGAACACAGGTAGTAACCTCTTTGACACTGGCCATTGAATGTCTTACTAGACACATCTCCAGAGGCAAGGGAAACAAAAGCAAAATTAAACTATTGGGACTTCATCAAGATAAAAAGCTCCTGTGAAGGAAAGAATCAACAAAATTAAAATGCAACCTAGAGAATGGGAGAAGATATTTGCAAATGACATATCTAATAAAAGGCTAGTATCTAAAACCTATAAAGAACTTATCAAACTCAACACCCAAAAACCAAATAATCCAGTTAAGAAATGGGCAGAAGACATGAATAGACATTTTTCCAAAGAATACATCCAGATGGCTAACAGACACATGAAAAGATGCTCAGTACCACTCATCATGAGGGAAATACAAATCAAAACTACAATGAGCTATTACCTCACAGTGTCAGAATGGCTAAAATTAACAACACAGGAAACAACAGATGTTTGCGAGGATGCTGAGAAAGGGGAACCCTCTTACACTGTTGGTAGGAACGCAAATTAGAGCAGCCACTCTGGAAAGCAGAACGGAGGTTCCTCAAAAAGTTAAAAATAGAATTACCCTGTGACCCAGCAATTGCACTCCTAGGTATTTACCCAAATGATACAAAAATACTGACCTGAAGGGACATATGCACCCTGATATTTATAGCAGCATTATATATATATAATTATATATAGAGATATAATATATATAGATCTATATAATTATATATATAATAATTATACATATAATTCTTTTTTATGGCTGAGTGATATTTCATATATATGTGGGATTCCATGGACTATCAGTCAGCCATAAAAAAAATGAAATCTTGCCATTTGCAGTGACATGGATGGAACTAGAGTGATTATGCTAAGTGAAATCAGTCAGAGAAAGACAACATATGATTTCACTCATATGTGGAATTTAAGAAACAAAACAGATGAACACAGGGGAAGGGGATAAAAAAGAGAGGGAGATAAACGATACAAAACCATAGAGGTTGGTGAAGGGGAGGTGGATGGGGGATGGGCTAAGTGGGTGATGTGTATTAAGGAGAGCACTTGTTGTGATGAGTGCTGGGTGTTATATGTAAGTGACGAATCATGAAATTCTACTCCTGAAACCAATATTACACTATATGTTAACTAAATTTAACTAAAATTTAAATGAAAACTTAAAAATATCTCTGACTAGAATGTAAATATTATAGATTAGGATATAAGAGATTAGAATACAAAACAGAATAAGATAATAGAATATAAATAATATAAAATAATGAATAAAAAAGAATGATTCTCTATGGGGGTCCATCTTATAAAATACTCATTTTTTTTCCTATTACTACTTTGTATGACTTTGAGAAAAAGTTCCTCAGAAGTTGTTTGAGATGCTTTTGTTCTCGACTATCACCCTGTATCTTCTCTCTGCTGCCCAGAACAGGTAGTATGGCTGAGCTCCAGCAACCATCTTGAATCATAAAGTCATTTTGAGAATGGAAATCTTATGCTAAACATGGCAAGGCAAGGAAAAAAAGGATCCTTGGTCCTTGATGACATTGTGAAACTTCCACATCATCCTCACTCTGCCTACCTTCAGAATTTTTTTATATGAGATAGAAACATAATTCTCTCTTTACAAGCCACTTTAATATCACGTTTGGCTTTTCTCTTATATAGAAATTAAACCAGGCTCCTAACTATAAGTACATAAATATGCTATATATTTAGGTGCTTGTACCTTGTTTCAGCATAAGCTCTACAGAGACATTAGTGGCTATTAAACACGGTAGAATAGGATCTGATTTTTTTGTTTCAGATTGTGCTGACTTCAATTTGGGGGCAAATAGAAAAAAACAACAACAATAGTGGAGGCAAAAATCATACTGGAGGTGGTTATAATCATCTAAGAAAAAGATGACTTAAGTCAATCTAGGAAAGTTGTGGTTGGGATGGAGGAGAAATGAAGAGAATAAATACTTCAGATATAACTGTCAAGACTATAAGATTGATTGGAAGTGGGATGATGGGAAGGGAAGGGGCGAGTACAAGAAACTCTCCAGTTTCTAAAACTGGTGGTGCAACCATTAGCGTTAGTGAACACTGAGAGGAGGAATGTCAGTGGGAAAGTTCAGCTTTGCACATGTTGAGTTATTTATGTGAAAGTCAAATGGACATGTGCAGGATGCAGCTGGATAAAAAGACTGTTGCTGTTGCTTACCAGAGGAATTCTGGCTGGCTGGTGTGTGTGTGTGTGTGTGTGTGTGTGTGTGTGTGTGTGTGTGTGTGTGAGAGAGAGAGAGAGAGAGAGAGAGAGAGATAAGAAAGAAAATTATCAACCAGAGAGAGAATAGAGTGGAGAAATTAGTGAAGAGATAATAAAATCCTGGGGCACCTCAAAATTTAGGGTTTGATGGAAGAAAACAGGTGTCCAAAGGAGACAGATAAGAAAAAGGGAGTGAGGAGAAAAGATATCGAAGAATCATTCCAAGAAATGTCATCTGAAGATGGAGTGAATACTACAATGTGCTCAGTGAGCAGATTACCACTGAAATGCGCAATGAGGAAGTCATTACTGTAAATGGGAATGATGTGGGTTGAGTTGCTGGGTTCAGGAAATACTCCAGCGAGTTAGGAGTGAAGGGTTAAGTGAGGAGAGTTGACAATTCTTTAGAGAATCTTAGATGGGAAGTAAAAGGAAATATTTAGTATTATTAAGAGCAAAGTCTGATTAGAAAATGATTAAATGAGAACTGAAAAAAATAAGAGGATTAAGTGTCATTATCAAATAATTGACTAAGAATGTTAGAATAACACCTGTATCTAAATGATGATACATCATCCTAGGTCCTGAGAAATTTTATCTTGGCTTTAATTGTTCTAAAGAGGGAGCAGCAACTCAATACAAATTTCAAGTTCTATGTAGTAATTGATGAAGTTATATAGAGAGAAAATAATAAATAAGTTACTTTGGCTGGATTTTTATATCAATCGAAGAATAATGAACTAAATCAAGAAGACACTGAGGCAAATGATTGGCCCACTAATGCATTCCCAGACTTCTGCTGGCAGTTAGGAAAGTGATGCTCCCATCACATCTGTACTTTCTCAGTCAGCATACAGATCTGGGAATAGACTCTAAATTAGTTATCGTGAAGCTACCAAGTTCATGCAAATGTTGTAACTCAGGTTTTTGAATTTCACCATTTCCCAAAGCAAGTTGACCCAATGATCTATATTTGGTGGTGATTTTTATTCCCAGATGTTGAAAACAGCTTCTTTGCTGGCAATAGGTCCTTGAGGATGCATTTTCCCTTAGCTTTAAATAGCATACTTTAGGGAATTGGTATTACCCAAGATATAAAAAGATTAATAAGGATTTAAAATTGAATGACTCTAGTAATTCCTTTAACGGATGTGCATACAAACTGTTTCCTTGGTTAATATTATAACGGCTTATTTATCACCACATTCCTAAGAGATAACTCTCTTCAGTTTGTGACCATAGGGTTTCAGTCATCCTGCGGCGCTGAGGCCACACGCCTTATTTCTTGGCACAACACAGGCAACCTTGCATAAGTCTATGTGTGAGACTTTGGAGAGCCTATCCCGTTCGATCCCTTGTGTAAAGTTTCTTTTTAAAGACATCTGAATTTTATCTGTGTCTTTCTGGCTTTCATTGAGAATGTTTATTCAATTCAATGTGAGAGAATTGAACTCTCGACAAGGAGCATGATGAATTTTCTAATTCAAACTGGGTACCAAGAGGTGGCCTGTCATCATTTTCCTTTTGTTGCACTGAAAAAAAAAAAAAAAGCAAATGAGTCTCCTTGAGAGCAGTTCCCACTTCTGTTTCAAGTTTCCCCACCAAGTCATTAAACATCCTCTGGGTTTTGTCAACAGCCTGGTAAACATCCAGAGAAAGAATCAAAATAAGATCGTTTATTTAACATTCTTCTCCTCCAACTGCTGATTACAATAAATAGTTTGGATAAAACTCCTATCTGATCCAACAATCACAAAAAGAAAACATTTAGCTATTGGTGAAGTTTAAATTGAGTTAGAAATACTTTAAACAGCAAAGAATTTTTGGTACACTTTGATATTTTCTTTAACTCATCTTGTTAAGACAATGGCAGGGCTAAACATTACTGTTGAATAACCACTGAATAAGCTCCTTAGAATCTAAGTGAAAACGTAGGCACTGATTTCCAGAATAATCTATAGGCAGAGAAGGCCCAAACTCAGTGCTCCATTTAAGTAACTAAAAGAAGTTGAGTCTAATAGCTATTTCCAAGAATTTCCTTTTCAGACTTTGGGTGAAATGTGTACTGATTTACTTATCTCTAGAGAATCTAAGAACTTAGCCAAAAAAATGAAAAAATGTTTCTAATTATCAAAAAGACTTTTAGTCTTGTAGATCAGACGTAATGTTATAATGCCTTGTTTTACGTTTCTGTGCCAACTTTTTCTAAAAAATATGTTGTAATTCTAAATAAACAATCTAGTGAAATACACTGCTGAGTATGTAAAAAACATATTACAATCTTTAATGATCTATAATCCAGATTTTAATAGAGTAATTGTGATCCATAACTAAATTAATTAACAGATCAAATTTTTAACATATTCAAGATTCTACAATAGCTCACAAAATCTCCTCTGCCTTCAGCTCCTACCAGCTTTACTCTTATTATCTGTTTTATACTCTGGATAAAATCATATAATTACAGGGTCCCTAGCATGCCATACCTTCAATGAATTTGTGCCTTTTCTCCGCCTGCCACTTAGAATGCTCTTTTAGTTCTTTAAGGCTGATTGTGATCCTATTATTCCTTCTAGAATGACCTCAAATACCACCCTGGAACATTATCTTTACTTGAAATAAAAATCAACTGACAAATTATGATTCTTCAGACTTGGGTACTGGGCAGAAATTTCCTCAAAAAGCAATTAAATGACCTGGCACTTTGAGAAAAACGACTGACAGTAATTGTGATAAAATTAGAGCTGTCAAAAGAAAATGACAATTTTGGAAAAATTTTTATCTGCCATTAGGTTTGTAGTTTCCTGATACTTTAAACACTTTTCTGATGAAATTGGTGAGGACATTAATGTTTGTGACTTTTTGATAATGTATAATGAAATACGTCAACATTTGGAAAAGCTGCATAAATCAGTGATCTGTTTTCCAAATGACGAAAGTATGAAGTTACAAAATTACATATGAGTAAAATAGCCATTTAAAGTATAAGAATAACTAGTGGATTTTAACATAACAAGGTAAAGAAATTGATTAATATGATTTCAGATTCTACATTTCAAGTAACTTTTAACTTCTTCTTGTCAGATTTTGGTGTAGGATCAAGGAATATTTACAATTATCTGAGAATTCTCCTCCCCTTTCCAATTACATATCTGTGGGAAAACAGATTTTCTTTATACACTTCAACAGCAACAAAATAATGCTACAGATTGCAGGAAGAAAAATGTAAGAATTCAACTGTCTTCAATTAAAACATCAAAGAGATTTCCAAGAGTAAAACAGTGCCACTCTTGTCACCAAATTTTTGAATATATGGTTATTTTTCAGAATAACTGCCAGTAAGTATGTTTTGATGTATCAAGTAGAACTTTCTCCATGACAAATCTGAGTGTCTAAGAAATGCAACTTTATAAACTTTATTTTCTAAATCCAAGTAAATTATTTGCCTGATGACGAAAAATAAATATATACATATATTCTTGATACTCTCATTTAAATTCAAGGATTTCTTTATGATTATGGTTTTAAGTCAAATTATTTTACTCCTTTCTTCCCACCTAAATTTGGTGAAAAGAGGGAGAATGGAAATGGACTGTGCAACTACTACAACTCTCAGGGGCACAAGGGAGTGTTAACTTCTCAACCTTGACCTCAGACTTAGGCCACTTCCTCTACCCCATATGCAGTACTGTGTGATCTGGTGCTCTGTATAGCTGGGACTTGAGGTTCCCTGAAAGGTGTGTGGTGGGTGATGGGAAACAAATACTGTAATATGATGTGAAAAGAGAGATGAAAGGCATATCCATTAGAATTTTGAAATATTATCATCACCACATTGTTTTATGTATAAACTCTCCATCTTCTTGTTTCCCCACATCTGTTTTATAAACTTAGTATGTTGGAGACATGTTCTCTTGTCATTAAATGTTCCTCTAAATTATATTTTTAAAGGTTGAATAATATTTTATCCTATTTCACCCTGGGGATATATTATACTTGGTTTAAGAAGTCTCTTGTTGAACATTTAAATGTTTCCAATTTATTATTATTATAAACAATAAGCTTAAGTGAACATCTTTTCACCTGTTCACCCAAATATTTGTATCCATTCATGATTATTTCCTGAGAACAAATTCCTTCTACGGGATTTCTTGACTTAAAGATGACCTATGTTATTAAAGTTTTGGGATTTTTTTTTTCCACCAAAATTTACTCCCTAGAATAGTTGTTCAAATTTACATTCCAAGAACTGTAGGAGTGAACATTATTTCACATATGAAATGGTCATTTAGATATTGTTTGTGAATATGTAATGTAATGGATGTAATGAAGAGCATGGCAACTATAGTTGATACCACTGTATTGTATAATTGAAATCTGTTATGAATAGAATGTAAACATCCTCACCAAAAAAAAGAAAAAAATGTAAATACACTTTAAATATCTTACAATTCTGTTAGTTAAATAAACCTCAGTATCTCTGAGAAAAAGTATCCTTAATACTAAAGAAAAGTGCAAAGAAAACATGGTCTAAATAGCAAAAGACAGGTAGGGGAAAACTTACTAAAAAAAATTAAAAACAGAAAGCAAAGAGTTGTAAAATCTAGATACTAGTTGTAAAAATATGTGATTGGGTTTAATTTCTCTATTGAGAATATATACTTTCACAAAATTATTTTAGAAGATATTAAAGCAAAAATGTTTAAGGAGCACCATTTAATCAAGCATATTATTTCTCACATATTAATTCTTGCAATTAGATGAGAATCTAGTATATTCACAAAAGAACAGACAAAAAAAGAAAACAGCCTTTTTTTTTTTGGTAAGCCATATTGGTAATCTTTCAACATATAAATTATCACTAAAAACTAAAGAAAGCAATTATGCTTCCCAGGAAAATCAAGATGAGACTTATCTTCCTGCCATAAACAACTAGGAAACTGGACAGAATATTTGAAACAACTGTTTGCAGATATTGGACAACCATCATTCCAGGACTATTATCTTGATCTTCAGAGAAAGTAAACAAATGTGGTAGGTTATGTTGTCTTTGTGGCTTTCTCTCTAGAGGCACTTTCTAATCCATGGCGCAGGAAGGAGATTCCCAACTATAGAATGGCGTTCTTTCTAAAGAGGCAGATAGCGAATTCCAGGGAGGTGGAGGCAACTGGAAACTGAGGAGTGGACTATAAGAAAAGAAGAAAGCCATATAAGGAAAGAGTCCCAGAAATCTGCATAGAATACCATGGAATCTGTTGCTGAATTCTAAGTTCCCCGTGCATAGAAAAAAATCCACTGGCCCAGGAAAAGAAAGACCAGAGACATGTAAGGAAAAAATATGTAGAGTTTGCACAATTCTGGGAGACTTTTCAGTTTGAGCCAGCCAGAATAGTGGAATTACATTGAATAGTCAGGACATTCAGGGGAGCTAGGAGGACATAATAGTAGGACCAAAAGAAAAACAACAACAAAAAAACCTCCCTAAAGTAAAAACTACCCTGAATTTGCACTAATAAAACTTGAAAGCAAGCCTCAAAATAAGTCACTTAACTAAGTCCAATAGCCTTTAAAAGAATTTTTTAAAGAACTATGCTACTCAACAGTATAAAATTAAGAAATGTCCAATATCCAATAAAAATGAGTAGACATACAAAGAAATCAGAAAATGTAACCTATAACCAGTAATAGAATAATAATTATTATTGATTTTAACATTTATAATCATCAGTTTAATTCAGCACATTCACAAATTAAGAGAATACTACATGACTCACATCATAGATGATACAATTCAATACCCATCTATAGTGAAACTTAAAGAATTTCTTTCATTCCTTCCATATTTATTATTTAGAAACCTACTGAGTGGAAGAGCTCTTCTTTCTCCCATATATTTATTTTTAAAAATCATTTATTTATATTCATATGAATATATAAATATTTATTCTCTTTTGTGGATTAAAATTCAATACTGTGATTATTTAATTTTTTTCTCAAATTTTTCCTTGTTGGTCATTGAACATGACTTTAGTTTTGATCCTGTGTATTTTTTTATCAAGCCAAAATTTTGTAAAAGAACAAAGTTGAGCATTTATTCTACATGACTTCAAATATAAATAAATATATAAATCAAGGAAGAAAAATATAGAGTGCCCCCAAATGCCAAATGAACACACACACATGCATGTTTGATCAATGTTAATAAATACGCCAAGGTAGTTAAATGGAAAAGATTTTCTTTCCAACAAATGGTGCTGGTACAACTAGATATCCATTTCTAAAAATATATACCTCAACCCTTACCTTACCCTATACATGTAAAATTAATTTAGATGGATCCAAGACATTTGTAGAAGTTAAAACTATATGTTTTAGAAAAATAAGATAGAAGAAAATCTCTGTGGCCTTGGGTAGGCAAAGGTAAAAAGTATGAACCATAAAAGAAAAAAATCAATAATTGGATTTTATTAAAATTAAAAATTAATGCCCTGCAAAAGACATGTTTAAGAAAGACAAAGACCTGGAGGGGCACCTGGGTGTCTCAGTCAGTTAAGCATCCAACTCTTGATTTCGGCTCAGGTCATCATCTCAGGGTCCTGGGATTGAGCCCCGAATCAGGCTCCCCACTCAGCAGAGAGTCTGCTTGTCTCCCTCTCCCTCTGCCCTTCCCCCTGCACTCTCTCTCACTCTGTGTCTCTCTCAAATAAATAAATAAATCTTAAAAAAAAAAAAAAAAAGACAAACACCTGGAGAAAATATTCACAATACACGTTTCTTTTTTTTAAGATTTTATTTATTTATTTATTTACTTACTTATTTTAGAGAGAGAACACATGCAAATGCACATGAGCTGGGGGGATGGGCAGAGGGGGAGGAAAAGAGAGAGAGAATCTTGAGACTACTGTGTGCTGGACCCAGGGTTTTATCCCACTACCCGGAGATCATGACCTGAGCTGAAACCAAGAGCCTGATGATTAACCGACTGAGTCACCCAGGCACCCCCACAATACATATTTCTGATAAAGGACTGGTTTCTAGAATATACGAGAATTCCTACAACTTAATAAGACAAATAACCTCATTTAAATGAACAAAATATTTGATAAGATTTTCATAAGTAAAGGTATATGAAAGACCAAGAAACCCATGACAAATTGCTCAAAATTATGAGTCATTAAAATCACCATAAGATACATCACACATCAACTAGAAGGGCTACAATTAAAATGCCTGTCCGGAATTCTGCTTCTGCCCGTGAAGGATTAACTGCCATAGGCATTACCTTCTCAATATAAACATCAAACTGGACAAAATACTTGCAACAACCATTTCCAGACATTGAACAACAAAGGCAGAGGCCTGGGACCACTGAGAGAAGGGAACCAAACAAGGTGAGTCCTATAAATGCTCCATTGTACTTCCTGGAAGCAATTTCCAGGCCGCAGGGTAGGGGGATGAGCCAAATGAAGCCTGGTAGCCTCCTGGCGTTGTGGATTTAAAAAGACGGACATTGGAGCTTGGGGAAGCCAAGGTGGCTGGAATTTGTGAGTCAGAATAAGAAAGAAAAAGGAGCTGTGCAAAGGGAGAGTCTTTTCTTTAGAAAGACTACAAGCTGCTCTAAACCTTGCACAACAATTCAAAGGACTTAGAGTATGTTGAACCAATTTGAAGTAGGTATAAAAGCTCAAGTTAACATACTCCCAGAATTCAAGATTTTAATGAAGCTACAATAATCAAGATATTATGGTATTAGTATTTAGGATATCCAAATAGGTCTGTGAAACAGAAGAGGGAGTCTAGACATACATATATGAACAGTTAATGTTTGTCAAAGCGTTAAGATTAAGTCAAAGGTTGAAGGACAGACTTTTCAACAACAAATGCTGGAACAACTGAATATCCATCCAGAAAAAAAATAAATAAACCTGAACCCGTACTTCACCCTTCAAAAAGAATAGAGACCTAGATGTGAGAGCTAAAACTCTACAGCTTCTGAAAACATAGTAGAAAATCATAACCTTGGGTTAAGCAAAGATTTCTTAGGCTACGCAAAGCCAATCTACAAAAAAACAATCCCCAAGGAATATCAAATTAAAAGCTTTTACTTTTAGAAGAAAACTATTTTAAAAAATGAAAAGGCCAGCCACAAGCTGGAAAAATGTTTGCAAAACAATGATCTGATAAATGTCTTGAATCTAGAATAGAAAAATAACATATAACTCAATAAGACAAAACAGAACATTAAAATGAGGATTTGAACAGACATTTCACTGAAGGCCTAAAACTAACAAGCCCAAGAAAAGATACTCAACATCATAAGTCATTAGGGAAATGAAAATTAAAATCACAATGAAATACTATTAGCCATCCACTGTAGAAGTGTCATATCTAAGACATCTTTGCCTAACCCTACGTCATAAAGCTTTTCTTCTGTTTTCTTCTCATAATTCTAAATTTTGGGGTCCACATCCAGGTCTGTGATCCACATAGTGTTAATTCATATATATGAGGCAACATATGGAATGACATTTACGTTTTGCATAATGATAGCCAATTATTCCAGCGCCACTTGTGTTTCCTTTTCCCATTGACTTGCTTTTACATATTTGCCAAAAATCAATTGTCCCTATATGTGTGGTTCTACTTCTGGATTCCTTGTTATATTTAGTTAATCTATTTGCTTATTTTGATGCCAGTGCCATACTGTCTTAATTAGTATAACTTTAATAAGCCTGAAATCAAGTGTTAGTCCTCCAACTATTTCATTCTTTTCAAAAGTTGTTTTGGCTATTCTAGGTCATTTCTATATAAATTTTTTAATCAGTTTGATACTTTCTACAAAAATAGCCTCCTGAGATTTTGGTTGTAACCTTTTTGAATCTGTAAACTAATGTGAGGAGAATTTACATATTACAACATGAGTTCTCCAACCCCCGTTCAATGTAGGTCTCTTTGTTTATTTAGATCTTCTTTGTTTCCAGTACTATTTTATAGTTTTTGTACAGGTAGAGTACATCTTTTGTCTGATTTATCTCTAATCTTTTCATATCCTCCTGGTGTATATGGAGCATCATCAGTCTAAACATCCACACTAAATTTTGTTGGATGTTTATCCTGTTTCTGTGGGTGGCCACAACTTCAAGGAATGTGACCACTTTCTTCAGATAAAACATTAAGAATATCACCTTTCTAGCTCAAGTGAAAAAAACCTTGAGAAAAGATTTTAATTGGCCTGGCTTCCTTTTTTTTTTTTAAAGATTTATTTATTTATTTGACAGAGAGAGAGCACAAGCAGGGGGAGAAGAGGAGGGAGAAGCAGGCTCCCTGATGAGCAGGAAGCCCTGTGTGGGACTCGATCCCAGGACCCTGGGATCCTGACCTGAGCCGAAAGCAGATACTTAACTGACTGAGCCACCCAGGTGCCCTGGCCTGGCTTCTTCTATATACATGACTCTGACTTTATCTGTCAGGAGTGCCTTTTCAGTAAAACAGAAGATAATAGTGGCTTCATAATATTGGCTTATACAACTGGAGGATTATTTTTCCTCCAATAACAAAACTAAGGGAAACAGTCAATAGCTAGCAAAGCGGCTCAAAACCCAAACCCTTTCCATTGTTTTGTTCCAACATCTCTGATGCTGGCTCATGTCCTCATGCTTACTGCATTATGGTTACCGAGTTGGTACTGCATCTCCAGGTACTACATCTGAATTTTGGCTGGAAAGAGAACAAACTGGCAAAAGGACAAGCCAACTGTGTCTATTCATTCTTATCAGGGAAGCAAAATCTATCCTAGAAGTACTATTCAGCAAACTTATATCTCATTGACCAGAAAAGGGCCACATGGCCACTCTTAGCCACATGGGATCTGGGAAATGGATTATTTTATTTGTTCCAACCTCTCTGATAGAGGAGGAGAAGGATTATATTTGAGCATGGGGTAAAACAAGCTATAATGTCTGCCACACTGATGAACACTGTGCCTGGAAGATAGAAAGGCGTTATTATTCCAGCCTCAGTTATGAGCCTGTCTCTGCAGTTAGGGGAGACCACAATCTGTGTTCACAGGAGAAAGTTCAGGGCATGACTAGGTTGACAGAAATGATGGTTATCAGTGACACACTGAGTTAAGGCAGAACTCTGGAATTTCTCTCTTGGGATGATGCAATTGGGTTAAATTCTCAGGAGCATTCTCTTTTATTTAAATTGGAGTAGAAGCAGAGTTTAGATAGACATACCTTGTCTATTCCTAAGGCCTAGTAAGATTTACCCAGGGAAGAAACACTGTGTATGAAAAAATATAAGAGCATGGGCCTGAAGCCAGAGTCCTGTGTTCAAACCCTAGCATATTACCTAGATTTGTCATAGTCACTGAATTACTCAAGTCTTGGAAGCCTCAGTTTCCTCATCTATAAAATGGAGATAACTATTCTGAATGGCCATAGTATTTGGGGAAGCTTAAATGAGATAACTTATATACAGCATCTAGTTTCTACTTGGCACTTAAAAATGTCCATTTTCTTCCTTATTGCTTCTTTCCTCTATATTTCCCTTTTATTTCTTCTGATTAGATCTAAAGCATCTCCAAAGCTCCTATTTGTACTGTTCCCCAAAGGATTCCTTAAATGCCAAGTGAGGTCCAAATTTTGAGAAGTTTGCATAATATTTGTAAAAGAGCCATGGAAACATATATGTCTGGCCAAATGACCCTAACCTTCTCAGGTCTAACCAGATGACAGTGTTGGGAAGCCCTTCTCTGCCTGGCTGTGTTCAGGGTATGAACTTCCCTCATGATTCTGAGATTGATCTGTAGACAGTAGAGGTCAATTCCATCATATTTCCTTAGGAAAGCCTCCCCTGCTTTTCTAGTCCATTCATACATTTTCTCTGCCCCCATGTTAATATGTATGTCTTTGTCCTAGTACCCGCGCAATTCTAATCTTGCATCTGTGAGGCTGTTTTTAAATTTAGATTTTGTATTTCTGAAGGAAAGGATAGTATGTTCTTTTGTTCGCTCCTGTATCCTAAGTACCTAGGCTAGGGATAAGAGATGGAGAACATTCCAGAAGGAATCAGTACCTTTCCTGAGTTTTCCCTGAAACACATCTTCACCGCTTCCCTTCCCACAATTTATCAACACTTGGATTCTATGTCTTAGGATGCTGTTTTGTGCCCAAGAGAATATGTTATGTTTCTCTGTCACTAACAACTTAGGGTCTTCTTGCCAATGATTCACTCCCTAATTTATTCATTCACTTGCTGAAATAGTTTTATGGAAGAAAATAGTCCATGCAGTTCTCATTTTTATTTTCAGAAATGACAGGATCCGTTTGCAAAAAGTGGGGATTGGGATAAAAGACTCTAAAAATTCATTTCCACTCAAGCTGATGGGACTAGTACAATATGCAGTTGAACAGACATTGCCTGTCCTACAGCCACAGAAGAATGGGAATGCAGGTTCATGATTGCGTGTTGGGGCCTCAGATTCAGAGTTTAGCCCTTTTAAGAGCTGTGCTAAGAGGTTCCTTCACTGTCTACCACCTCCTATTTGGAAACCCATTTGACTTTTTCCATTAGTATTTTTCTTCTTTTTGAAGTGTTGTAATTCAGCCTCAGTGTGTGGTCTGGCTTCATTCTCACAAGAGCAGAGACTAGAAGACCTGAGCCAAACTGTGGTGGGCCAATGATACAAATTGCCTCTATTTTCCATTTTAACAACAATTGTTTTTACTTTAACAACTCTAGATGCTGGAACTTTCCTTGGAGGGGAGGGGGGAGTGAAGAGTGGAATTTTGAATATCCATGAATAAAAAAATAAATAAAAATAAAGGGATAAATCTATGGGAAATAGCCCACAAGAAGAAAAATGATTATATATCACTAATATTATTTATAAATCTTAATTAAAAAAATGCTTATATGTGATTTGTCAGGAGTCACCAAATTGGTACGTGCTACAACTTTGCCACCACAAACCCACTTTCTCTGTTTCATAGTATATTATACTTCCTTTAAGATCCCAATCTGGGCTTGAATCCATATGTTTCCATAAGTCAGCCACTCTTGAACCTGAACCAATTCCTAACCTCACTTTTTAAATACATTAATGGAGGATATGTCCACATTTAATATCCACTGCTGTATTCATTGCCTTTCTGGTTACCCATAATTGGATGATTACAGAAGAGCAATCTATTGTAGAGTGCAGACTGTGACGCTTCTCTCACTATGTTGAAATTTATATTCATAACATAAATTATGTAATAAATCATACAGAAAATGCAGGAACAAACACATGGCTATGAACTGAAGTCCAACATGACACTCGCAAATAAATGTTGAAGTATTAGACAAACCATTTGTTTTACTACCTCAACTTTTAAAGTCTGCTAAATGGGATAATGATTCCTGTCTCCACCTATATTGAAGCATTAAAGAGGTCTTGTCTATAACATAATTCTAAAGTCATCTGGTTCCCAGATGCACTGGTTTTTATAATAAGATCAGACATAGATAATCAGCTTTATTTGTTATTTACCGCATAGCTCAATATTCAACTAGTTTTAAATTCAGAAGTTTTAAAACACGATCATTTATTCTATCATTTTGTAAGAACAGTTTGTCCACAACTTACATTCACCCTATTTTTATTAATTATAACCACAAATTCTGAGGTTGTGTCTTCTTATATAGTTGATATATTACTTTGTCCCTCAGGATCTGAACCTACACTTTCAATTCACTCTGAACATATACTTTGGATTATAATTTTTTTCAATTATTATTGTCGGTGTTTACTCCACTTGTTCATTTCTTTATATATTTTTTTCAGTTCATGTTTATTGAACACATTATATGTGCAAGCCTCGGAGATAACCCAAAAAAAAAGAAACTCAAAGTCCCTCCTTTGAGTAGTTTACATTTGGGGTAAGAGTAGGTAAAGTCGCAGAGAAAAACAAAAGAAAATATTGCATAGGGCATTGATGAAGATAAATAATGATCTCTCTAAGGAGGTAACATTTGAATAAAGATCTGAAATGTGAAAAATTAGGCCTGGGGAAAGAGCATTCTAGGCAGAGGGAAGAGTAAGGCTGAAGGCTGAGAAGGAGCCAGGGTGGGGAGGAGCACCAGAGAATTAGGCAAGGGCTAGGTCCCACGTGCCTCGTGGCCCATGATAAGTCCTTAGGATTTCATGCCAGTGTGACACCATGAAAGCATTGGGTAAAGGAATGGTGTTAGTTTTAATACTATAATGGCCTATCTGTTTCTTTGAAAAAAAAACAACAGAAAAAATCAATTAATAAGTATATATTACAGATTTTCTTTGTGCAGGATTTAACTCCATTAGTGAGGAAATAAACAAGGATACAATTAGAAGCCTGGCTTTCAGAATCTGCCAGTGTATTAGAGCAGATGATCACAAACAGATAAAAAAATGGGGGTGGTGGAATTGGATGAAGATAATTAAAAGGCACAAACTTCCAGTTATAAGATAAATAATAACTAGGGATGTACGTGCAACATGATGACTGTAGTTAACACTACTGTATGGTTTATAGGAAACCTAAGAGTGTAGATCCTAGATCCTTTTGTTTTGTTTCTTGGAATTTTTTTGTATCTGTATGAGATGATGGATGTTAACTAAACTTATTGTGGTAATCAGTTCACAATATATGTTAAGTCAAATCATTATTCTGTACATTCCAAACTATACAGAACTCTACAGTGCTATGTCAATTATATCTTTTTTTTAAAAAGATTTTATGTATTTATTTGAAAGAAAAAGAGAGTGATCAGGAGTGAGCAGGAGTGGGAGGAGGGGCAGATGGAGAGGGAAAAGCAGACTCCCTGCTGAGCAGGAAGCCTGATAGGGGGCTCCATAATAGGGGCCAATCCCGGGAGTCCCAGGATCATGACCTGAGCCAAAGGCAGATGTTTAACCCACTGAGCCACCCAGGTGCCCCTGATAATAAAGCTGGAAAAAAAAAATGCTTTACATCAGGAGACTGCATATGTCAAATTAGTGGCATGGAATGCAAAGCCACACTTCCTCTCCTTAAAGAGCTGATTCCTCCTTGGGAAAATAGAAGGGTCACAGGGAAGGCAAATGTAGGACAGCAGAAGATTGCAACATGCTGTGTGCAAAGTATTTGAAAATAGGCACACCAGTGAAGGGAAGAATAATATGATGTTGGTTGGAGAAAGAAGGCTTGAATGGGGACTTGAACAACTAGCAGACATCAAAGAGAGAGGGAGAAAAAGAAGATAAAACAGAATTTAATATGTCGGACTCACAGGGCATTGAGGATTCTGGACAAATGCGATAGGAGAAAGGAATGGTCTTGGGAGCTACAGGACCTAAGATTGGACAGGCAAAAATTTTGCCTTCCAAGCCAAGCAGAAAATTTTAGATTTATTGATGAAGATACTGTCAGAATTTGTTCACTGGAGCAGTGAAAACTATATGTGAGGAAGACTAGATCTGCAGGGATATGAAGGAAAGTTCAAAAAAATGAAAGAAAGTTTGAAGTAATGTAACACAATCTTTATATTTTACATATGTAAAAACAGGAGCCCAAGAAGTGAACTTATTTTTTCAGGTTTTTATGGCCTGTGAGGATCAAGGGAGGGGAGAGAGAGAGATGTGAGTAGGTGGCTGAAACCCAAGACAGGACAACCTTATACAGTGACGGCAGTACAATGACCAAAAGGGAATGGTTTAAATGGATGTATAATAAAATATTGAGAGGTTATTTACATTTTGCACAAAGATATTTTCACTTTTTTATTGAAATATAACTTGCATACAGTAAAGTATACACTTTTGAAATGCACAGCTTAATAAATTTTTGCAAAGTGAACATACTTATTTATCTAACAACCAGATGAAAAAATAGGACATATGGAAGATAAAGAACACCCAAAAAGCCTCTCTCCTAACAGTCTACCAACTAAAATGCCTTCAAATGTCAACCAATATCCTCACTTCTCTCAACTAGACTCATTTTGCCAGTTTTGAACTTTAAATAAATGAAGTTATACAATATAGGTATTCTTTTTTATTGTTTTTTAATTTATTTTATTTTAAATCCCAGTGTGGTTATATTAACACTATATTAGTGTTACATAGTTTCAGGTGTACAATATAGTGATTCAACACTTCCATACAACACCCATGTTCCTTATGACAAGTGCACTCCTTAATCCCCATCACCTAATGTAGGTATTCTTTTATGTCTGGCTTCTTTGAATCATCTATCAGTGACGTTCACCTAGTTGTTGCATACAGCAGTAGAGTTTTTCTTTATTATGACTGTATATCATCCCATCGTACAAATGTACAAATATTAGTGGAGATTTGTGTCCAGTTTTCTATTGTGACTAATACTGCTGTGAATTTTCTCACACCTTGAATTAGTGTACAATGGTATGTGTTTCTCTTGATTACATAGCTAGGAGTGGTATTGTTGGGCCATAAGGTGTGATACACAAAGCTTTATAGATATTGTCAGCTTACCAGAATAGTTATAAAAATGTATATTACCACTAGTAGTATACAGGGGTTCATTATCCCTCAAGCTCACCAATACTTGATGTTGTCTGATTGTGATTTTAATTTGTATTTCTCTAATCACTAATAAGGTTAAGCACCTTTGGACATGTTGATTGGACAACTGAATATCATCTTTTTCAAAATTCCTGTTCAAGCCTTTGACTATTAAAATTAAACAGGCTTTTTCTTATTGTTTTTAGACATTTTTCATATATTATGGATACATGTGTTTTGCCAAATATACATATTGCTAATGTGTTCTTAAACTTTAAGGCTTGTGTTTGTACTCTTCTTTTTTTAAGATTTTTTTTTCAAATAATACCTGCACCCAACATTGGGCTTGAACTTGCAACCCCATGATCAAGAGTCATATGCTCTACTTACTGAGCCAGCCAGGCACCCCATCTTTTTACACTTTTAATGGTGTATTTTTGATCAACAAATTTATCTTACTGTAATAAATTTAAATCTATTCCTCCATTTCTTTCTGGATAGTGTTTTGTGATTTAAAAAAAAATACTTTAAAAAATATTTTCTACCAAATGGACATTTTGATATTTTTGATCTTGTACAACCTTATCTTTTTTACCTTTTACATTTATATCTGAAATCTACTGGGACTGAATTTTGTATATGAGGTCTTAGGTAGGAATAAATTACCACTTTTTCCATAAAAATTCAATTGATCCAGTAGTATTTACCAAAAGGACTATTCTTTACTGAATTTTAGGAACAATTTTGTTGTATTGGGTGAATATATGTGAATGGGTTTACTTCTGAATTCTATATTCCGTTCTGTCAGTCAAATTGTGTATCTGTGTACAATATAACATATGTTTCCTTATAGTAGTTTTATAAAAAACTTGATAACTGATGATATAAATCTTCCAAATCTGTTCTTTCTCAAGATTATCATGGTTATTCTTGGCCCTTTGCCTTCTCATATAAGTTTAGCTTTAGCCTGTCAATTAAAAAAAAGTTGATAATTTAACTGAAATTGTACAGAAACTACAGATAAACTTAAAGAGAATTGGCATCTTAAGAATACTGAATCCCCCAGGCTCTGGCCATAGTGGACTTTTTTCCCACTTATTACAGTTTTCTTTGAGTTCTCTTATACTATTTTATGGATTACTGCATAGAGCTATTACAATTTTCATTAGATTTATTCCTAGGTATTTGGTGATTTTCAAGCTATTATAATCTTTCAACTTCTGTGTTCTAAATGTTTGTAACTAAGTGTATAAATGTAATTAATCCATATAGAACATACAATCGGCAATATTGCTAAATTTTAATAGTTTATCTGTATATTTCTTAGATTTGTGTATTTTCCATCCTTTTATTTATGCTTCATTCTGAATTATATTCTACTAATCTATAATCCAATAGTGATTGGATTATCCTGTCTTCTGTAGTTCTTAAATTGCCATTAAACTCATCTTTTAATTCTCAGTTTCAATAATCTAAGCTTTATATTTGATTTCTATTTTAAATTATGCTGCTATTTAGTGAGCTTTTTCAAATTGTCATCTGTTTTATTAAATATATTAATCTCACTTATTTAAGAATCTATGTTTTCTCTTTGTTCTGGTTATTTGATTGCTTTTTTGGACATATTTTGTCAGTTTTTATTTAATGCTGGAAAATATGTAGAAAAAAATTGTAAAGGCTCTAGATATCATCCTATGAAGAAGATTTCGTGTGTTTGTTTTTCCAACCGAATTTAAGTATAGGCAGATTACTTTCATCCAAGCAAAACTGGTCTATTTTTAGTTGGTTCTTACTCCTTGTATGCAACGCTTGCAGGAATCTCAATGTAAAATAATTTCAAGTGTTTGAATGGAAGCATTCTTACATCTGTGGGAGCCGAACAGTTCTTTTTTTCTCTCTAGCATCCTGAGATTTTCAAACTCTCTGCTAAACTATTTAACTTCTGAGCAGAGTTTCAGAGTTTCTCTGTCTCAGAATCAGCGAGTCCTTAGAGCAGAAATTTTATGTAGACTGTCAGAGTCACTTTCCTGAAGTCTCTGGATTTGGGGTCCCTCAAATAATGCTGAAGTCCAATGTTTTGTCTTCCAACCGTTTCTAGGCTGCTGCTTTGTGATCGGTTTCTATGTTCAGGGCTAGGAATTGGCAGTCAAGGTGAAAAAATGGAGGCAAATGGAGGGTTCATTTCAATGCACTTCCTTTCTTTTCAGGAATTCGGTTCCTCGATTTCTTGTTGCCTTAGTTATTGGAGAATAGTTTTAAACAGTTATTCCTTTTTATTTTATTTTGTTTAATTTTGCTCAGCTTTAATAGTTGATCTCAGAGGGAGGTTTTGTCTAATACAGTTACTGTATCACAGCAAGAATCTCTGAGTTATAAATACAGTTTCAAATATGTAAAATGATATTGAAGAAAAAAAATTGAAAAAAAGAAAATCCTTCTTTCCATTATTGTACTATTTTAGGTTTGAGTTTTTGGGGGTTTTGTTTGTGTTACATATTTATTATAATTTTGCAATCCCAAAACATGGCATTTAAGAAACTTTATAACCAGACTCCAGAACAACTTCTCCAATAACATCTCCTACCATATCTCCTAAACCAAGCTGAACTTCTCAAGGCTTCAAAAATACTTCATGCATTTCCTTGTATCTGCATGCAAAAATGGCTATTATATATGCCCAGAAATAAGCTTCTCAACTGGTAAATCTGGAATATTTGTATGTGGCCAAGGGATTAAAGGTGTGATAAGATACGGATCCCTTGTAGCTGGTCAGAGTCAGGAATGGCCAGAGCACTCAGGGAAGTTGCCTCCAGCTGAGAATTACTTCCTCATTTCCCACAGCCTGCTATAAAAATAGTATATGTGCTATGATACTAACAAATTTGGAAGCAGTGGCCAAGAATATTTCCCTCCACACTCTTCCACATTCCCATGTACAATTAATTTTTGTTCCATGAAAGGTTTTGCTCACTATTTAAGACCCTGCACAAGTGTAATCTCCTTTCCACTCACTTTATCCATTTCTATAACAACATAATGTTGTAATTTTGTGGTTTCTGATATTGTACCAAATGTATGGGTTTTGAAGTTAGAAAAACTAAATTTGAATCCTACATGAGGTCTTGCGGTCATTGGTAAGTTTCCTTTGAGTGTCAGTTGTCACATCTGTAATATGAGGGAAATAACTACCTACCTCATTATTTTAAAAATATTTATTGAATGTATATTTTATGCTAACCACTGAATTGGTCATTAGATTAAAGACAGAATGTCCATGAATGCATATAGCAAAGCACAGGAAACATCTTTTAATTGCTAAGTTTAAATTTTACTTTTCATTATTTTAAGATCAATAAATTAGATTGACAGAAGTTGGCAAAGGACTAGCACCAATTCACAGAGGTTCCAAATTTTAGAGCCTGAGTAAATACGCAAATTGTACCCTGTGGCAGTCAGTCCTCTAACCTCTTATTGTTCTACAGATAAATTCTAAACAGTCTTCTTTGAAAGTCTGTTTGAAAGACTTCTTTTATTTATGAGATTCATGAATTTGAGTGGGAGAATCATACAAATTATATATATCTTAGGTTTGTTTCCCAACTCATGGTTATCTTTCTTGCAGTAGCTCATTTGTTGAACCCAATAGGTTGTCAAGAATGCAAACCCTAAAAATGTCAAACCTGGCTTTAATTCCCACCTCTACCATT
The DNA here is from genome assembly GCF_037043125.1 of Eumetopias jubatus. NCBI lineage: Eukaryota > Metazoa > Chordata > Mammalia > Carnivora > Otariidae > Eumetopias > Eumetopias jubatus. Next base: position 50,046,266 of record NW_028274820.1, on the reverse strand, counting down.
TACTAGGTATTCATTTCACGTTCATAGTATGTTCATTGATTCGATAGCCAATCTAGGCTCCAGCTTTGTCATCTGTAAAGAAAAATGTAATAATTGTATATGACTTGTAGGAATTTTGTGTGAATAGGAGGGGATTCTACATGTAAAGCCATTATGGCATGGCACACAGTAAGTGCTCAATAACCACTGGCTATTGTTATTTTCCCAACCTTAGGCTCTCTTCCAAGAGTCTCAATGCATTAGCCAAGGAGTAATTTACTCTATTTCCTCCTTCCACCACCATTTTCCAGAGTCCTCAATCCCAGGTGAGGGTGTTGGAAAAGGTTTTCTTTCTCAAATGTATTTGGGCAGGCTAGTTATTCCACATAAATCAAGTACCCCCTTGAGGTTCCCCAGTTTTTAAAAGCATGGGAATGTGGGTTGTCTTGGCTTCACTGCCTTTGTCCGGTGTGTAGGATGTCCTGGCAGTCCATCCACTTGAGCCTGAAATTTGGCCTTGGGGCTGGGTTCTGTTCACTTCCTCCTAAGTAGGCTTTCAGGCCAGGAAAATGTTGTAATAGAGTTTCTTCTCTCCAAAAAATCCCCAGAGATTCCTCCTCTTGGACTTGAGGGTAGACATTCAAATACTGCCTTCCTTGGATGTTTTTTAGTTTAGCCAAGGATTAATTTTTCAAATCGTCTGCTTTAATAAATATGTCCAACCCTTCCATTCATTCTGTATTTGAACCCAATGTCAGGGGGCTGTTTATATTTAAACCCCTTCCCCAAACCCATATTCTTTTCCTTTGTGACCATTTAACCTGCCTGCCTTTGTGTGTGTGTGTGTGTGTGTGTGTGTGTGTGTGCGCGCATGTGTTAGGCTCTTAGTGGGTTGTTGACTTTTCCTTTTACATATTTAATCTCTTATTTTCTATTTTAATATGCACTAGGGCACAATAGGGATTATATATATATATATATTCTAACATGAAAGGTGGAGGAAAAAATACCCTGTACCAAGAACAAAATAGTCAGAAATGGGTATGGAGAACACCCATTTTTAGTTGGTAAAAGCACAAGCTCATTAGGGATGGAGAAAGTGCTTCCAGAGGACAACCCTAGTAAAAAAAAGAGACCCCCATGGTCCTGATTCACAGTCTTTTTATTTTAGGCTGTAATCCTGAGTGCCATGTGAAAAATGAATGAAAAGTAATATTGGACTAATTTATTGAAACCCATAGGTCATGGAGTAGAAATCTTTAAATACACTGAGGGATGCATACAGTGGCACAAATGATTGCACTGTCCTCCAAAAGGTAACCTATAAGGGGCACCTGGGTGGCTCAGTTCGTTAAGCATCTGTCTTCAGCTCAGGTCATGATCCCAGGGTCCTGGGACTGAGCCCCATATTGGGCTCCCTGCTCGGTGGATAGCCTGCTTCTCTCTCTCCCTCTGCTTCTCCTCCTGCTTGTGCTCTCTCTCTAATAAATAAATGAAATCTTAAAAAAATTTTAAAAATAAAAGGTAACCTATACAAAGCACCATTGCTTGTAAGCCCTTCACTTATCTGTACCCAGGATTTGTTATTTTCTCATTGAAAGCACAGAGAAAGGTGGGGGCTGTGCAAAGAATTACCCTGGGTGCTTTCTAGAATAACGGCTTATGAAGAGTCATGAATAGACTCTTAGACTGTGAAGTTGGCAAGCTTCACTCTTCCTTCCTTTGTCTGTGCCACCATCCACCTTTCCAGTTACTACATCTTACAGGAGATATAGCAAATATTCCATTCTTACAGAACATGTGGGAAGGATTAATTCATTACATGATCCATGACCAGGGGCAGTGGAAGATCAAAATACATCTGCCAGCACCTTTAGATCTAGCTTTGCTTACCATCCCTAGCTTCACCCTCTATTTTCTCATCTACCTATAATGTGTATAAAGAAAGGCCTGGTTTGTCATGTTGGAAGGTTACTGGATCCTTCTAAAATGTTCCTAAGTGAGGTTTTATATTACCGGAAGTTTGACATTTCCTGAATTTTCATTAATTCTGATGACTGGGAAATTATCACCTAGTGAAACCTGTAAAATCAAAGTAGCCATAGGCCTCTCTGAAATACCAGCTTTAAAAAATGCTTATGGAGACTGGCAAGCTAATTGGCTTTTCTCGATGTTTCTTCTTACAGTTGCAATTCTGGGAAGACTTCCAGGAGAATTTGATCCAATAATAAGCACATTATTCAGAGATCCATAACAATATTGTCAGATTCAAGTACAGAGGCACTTTCTTGGAATGATTGCAATGGAAGAGAGATGCAAAACTGACAGTAAATATTTTCATAATTTTCAATAACAGTATCATGAATATTACATTGGGTAGTGAATGGTGTTTTATCGGTTTCAATATTTTGACTAATAAAATTTATGAATGCCTCATTTAAACATATTACAGATGCTATTACTGTTGGAATATTTTTGTTAACCACAACTTTGACAGATAACATTGTTGTGTTTTTTTCTTAAAGCTAAGCCAACTTGATGCTGAGTGATATCTATTGTGTATCATGATTTTGTTTATCAATCCAAATCGAAGACTACTCCAAGAAGAATGATATACAGTATTTAATCACTATTTACAGTACCCTATATTTTTCTCTTGAATAGACTTGGGTTCATCTCTTTTGATGGAATTTTGGTTTTTAGACTATGTTGTAACCAAGGTATCCCCTAGGAGCTAGACAGAAAGAGCTTCTCCAGAGAGTTCTAAATAAGTATTACACCATATTGATGAAAGATTCATGTTGTCAGTTACTAGAATTATAGAGGTAGCCTAAGCAATAAAGTCAAACTTGAGCCCTCTGTGGAAAGAATCTGAAAGCAAAGAAGATCTAAAAAAAGGTCAGGTGTAGAAAGTATAAGGAAAGGAAAGATGTTCCAAAGGTTATAGGGAGTTTGTGAAAACTAGGATTAGACAAAGAACTGAAACAGAGGAGACAAAGTTCTGTTACACGTATGTCTCTTGCTTCAACAAGCCAGGCTTTATCTTAAAAATGGTTGAACTGACCGGGGCAGGCAAGAAGCTCTTAAAGAGAGGGTTTCCTAGCTTATGCCTTCTCTGAGATATCTCTCTTACCAAGGGGCCTGGAAACTTTAATCCTAAAACCAAAGTATAACATCAACTATTTTCACGTAAAAAAAGACATTAATGCAATTTTTATAGCGCAAAGGCTCTGATATGTTAGCACAGGCTAAAGTTTCCCCTTATAAGCCTTAATTGGTCTCTGAAATTAATAAATGTGTAATAGGGAAGTATTTTCTATCTTTTGGAATACATACAATAAATTATCTATTTTACTAGACTTAACATTTAACATTTTCTGGTGATCAAAGAGAACAGAAGGAAAACATTTTCTTGAAATCAGAATTTTAAGAACCATGATCCCCTATGTATCTTCTCACCTTTTTAAAATGGAGTGGGGTTCTCAGTTTTTCTAGTTTCTTTTTGCCAATTCATGCCCCAGTTATATTCAACAAATAATTATTGAATGAAATGATGCACTTGGCACTCTGATCATAGAAATATTATCAACAATAACAACAAAAGTCATGATTTCAATTAGGTATGTAAAATTTTGTTAGAAAATACAAACACAAATTCAATTGATAACAGTACGAAACTACACCAAGCAGGGTCAAAAGACAGACGTCTTCTTCTAACTATAACAAAGTAGGTTGTATGAGAGTAATAATGATGCTTAGGCTAAATACAGGAAAAAAATAATTAATAAAATGTAAAACACAAAAACAAAAACAGCCAGTTGGAGGGATTGGAGAACAGGCAAGAAGACCCTGGAAAGAAGAGAAATGCATTAAAATAAGTCATACATTTGCCACTGCTATTTTTTCTTTGGGACATTTGGTAATTCAAACCACTGAGTGTAGAGACTAGCAAAAAAATATCAGGTTAAAGTTTTCAGCAAGCAAACTGGGTTCAAGAGATTAAAAAATTGAAATTCAAGACTACCAAGACAAGCAAATTTTGAGATTCCAAGATCCCAGTGAATAAAGGAAAATCACAGAGAAATGAGACCAACATTCTCTGTACAATACTTAAGGGATTTCCTAACTCCTAAGCTACTCTTGTGTGGGCCAGATTTAATAGAAAAATTTTTTAAAATATAAGGATAAGGAGTTAAAAAATGATAAAAAAATTTTATCAGTCTCATAATGTTACAGAAAGGAAAAAAATATTGGAATTTAGTGTTCACCAAGGAGAAAGGGCCCTCATAAACTGTGGACCTTGTGAAAGAACCTCCCTAGGTTTAAAAGCACACCAGAAATAAACCAGCCTCCAAAACCACTGAAATATAAACAAAAATTATTTCAATTTTTAATTGAAACAACTTAACCCACCCATATTTTAATTTATTGCCAAATAAAAATTAAATCTCTGGTAAAAAAGAAAGAGTCCATAAATTTTTATATATAAGGTTTAACATATAATAAAAAATTACAAGGCAAGCCAAAAGATAAAACCAATCATTGAAAATCAGGTGGAAAAGCCCCCGATTATAGAAAAAGACACATAGATGACCCAGATATAGGACTTCCCAGATAAGAATATTAAAAGAATTATGATCACTATATTCAAGAAAAATAGGTATAAAATGAGAATTTCACTATAGAAGGGGAATCTATAAAATAGAATCAAGTGGAAATTCTATAACTAAAAAAATGCATCAATTGAAATAAGTAATTAAATATTATGAACTCCAAGTAAGATAAATGCAATAAAGACCACACCTCATTATGGGATTAAAAAAACTGTTGAAAACCAAAAATCTAAAAGATTATTTTAAAAGCATCCAGGAAAAATGACCACATTACTTTTATAGGTGCAACAGACCAAGAATCAACTTTTCAGCAGATAAAGGACAGTGGAACATTGCCTTTGAAGTTCTAAAAGCAATAGTAGCAACTTACAACTCTATAATCAGCAAAAGTAAACTTCACAAATTAAAAAAAAATACATAGAGTTTTCAGACCAAGAAAAATGCATTGGCAAGAAATTATCATTAAAATTAATATTAAAGGGGATTTTTCTGACAGAAGGGAAATGACTTATGATTAAACATGGCAATGCAAGCAGGAATGAAAAACAATAGAAAGATTACTTCTTTCTTGTGGTGCCTCAGAAGCAGTAGACTGCCATAGGATGAAGCTGAATATCTCTTTCCCAGCTACTGGCTGCCAGAAACTCATTGAAGTAGATGACGAACATAAACTTCATACCCTTTACGAGAAGTGTATGGCCACAGAAGTTGCTGCTGATCTGGGTGAAGAATGGGAGGGTAATATAGTCTGAATCAGTGGTGACAATGACAAACAAGGCTTCCCCATGAAGCAGGGTATCTTGACCCATGGCCATGTCTACCTGCTGCTGAGCAAGGGGCATCCCTGCTACAGACCAAGGAGGACTGGAGAAAGAAAGCACATATCTGTTTTGGGGTTGCATTGTGGATGCTAATCTCAGTGTTCTCAACTTAGTCCTTGTAAAAAAAAAGGGGGGGAGAGAAGGAGCTTCCTGAACTTACTGATACTACTATGCCTCCTCACCTGGGGCCCAAAAGAGCGAGCAGAATGCACAAACTTTTCAATTTTTCTAAAGAAGATGATGTCTGCCAGTATGTTGTGAAAAAGCCCCTAAACAAAGAAGAACCAAAAGAAGTTAGAACCAAAGGGTTCACGATTCAGCGTCTTGTTACTCCATATACCCTCCAACACAAACACTGGCATATTGCTCTGAAGAAACAGTGTACTAAGAAAAATAAGCAAGACATTGCAGAAAATGCTAATTTTTTTGGCCAAGAGAATGAAGGAGACCAAAGAAAAATGGCAGGAGCAGATTGCCAAAAGACGGGGGCTGTGTTCTCTGAGAGCTTCTACCTCTAAGTTTAGTCCAGTCAGAAATGAGATTTTCTAAGAGTAACAAATAAATAAAATCAGACATCAAACAAACAATAGAAAGATTAAATATGAGTAAATATGTATGAATATTAATACATTAAAAAGCAATAGTAACAATATTTCATATGATGTAAAATATATGCAGATTTAAAATACATTACCAAGGGGCCCTGGGGTATCTCAGTTGGTTGAACTACAGACTCTTGATCTCAGCTCAGCTCATGATCTCTGGATCTTTAGATCAAGCCCTGCGTGGGGCTCTGTGCTGGGCGTGGAGGCTGCTTAAGATTCTCTCTCTCCCTCTCCTTTTGCCCCTCCCCACCTAAAAATAAAAGTTACCAAAACAAACAAAAATAAGATGCAGATAGTTAAATGGAGTTAAATAAGATCTTTGGATTTCTGGAAATTGGATAATTTACTAATTTGAAATACAGTCTAATAAATCAAAGACAAACTTGCAATCTCTAGAGTAACAACAAAAAATAATTAACATAACTAACAAACTAAGAGAGGGAAAATAAAATAATAAAACACATAGATTAAAAAATAAAAATGAAAGAAGAACAGAACTATTAGGAAAATAGAAAACATATAATAAAATGCTAATTCAAATACAAATAGAGCAGTAAAACTTTATTTTTTTTAAGATTTTATTTGTTTATTTGAGAAAGGGAGAGTGCAAGTGAGAGAGCACAAGCAGGGGGTACAGCAGAGAGAAAGGGAAAAGCAGACTCCCCACTGAGCAGGGAGGCTGAAGAGGGGCTTGATCTCAGGACCCTGAGCCAAAGGCAGCTGCTTAACTGACTGAGCCTCCCAGGTGCCCAGCAGTAAAACTTTAAATGTAAATTAACAAAGTCATCCAGTTAGAATTCAAAATTGTTGGGCTGGATAAAAAATAAAACTCAACTATAAGCTATATAAGACACAGCCTTTAAATGTTTAAAAGTAAAAAATTTCATAAAGATGAAGTTAGGGATGTCTGGGTGGCTCAGCCAGTTAAGCATCTACTTTCAGCTCAGGTCATGATCCCAGAGTCCTGGGATTGAGTCCAGCGTCAGCTCCTTCCTCAGCGGGGAGCCTGCTTCTCCCTCTGCCTGACGCTCCCTCTGCCTGTGCTCTCTCTCTCTCTGACAAATAAATAAATAAAATCTTAAAAAAAAAGATGAAGTTATCAATCCAGTATGAAAATATGACAATTCTAAATTCTTCTGCATAATAATATTGGGAGATATTTTGGCACTGGCCTCCAGAAACTGATAGGAAAAACAGGCAAAATATCTTAAAGAAGATTAAGAACATGATCATTAATTCACCTCAGTATAAATTGAATGTCAATTTTACAGCATACATCATCTCTCATAATACAAGCTTTTCAAGTATGACATGAGTGAGCCTCTCTTCTCATTCTCTTTTTCTCCCTTCCTCAGCCCCCATATCCAATCTATCTATTGCTGTTACCTTCAGAATATATGCAGCACCCATTTCCCCACCCTAGTGCCTGCTACCACCTTGCTCTGAGCCACCACTGATGGAGCTCTGAACAGATCTTCCTGCTTCTATTCTTTCTCTCTTACAGGTTAGTTCTGGCATGGTAGTGATTCCCTATTTCACGGAAATTATAACATAGAATCCTTACAGTGGCCTACATAAGTGGTTCTCTCTATTTGCCCAGAGGAATTATTTCCCTTCTGCTCTGTTCCATCCTCAATGGCCTCGTGGATATTCTTCCAATCACCCCAGGTGCACTGTCAACTTAAAATCATTTTTCTAGCCTTTCTTTCTGCCTAGAATTCCCTACCCCATATGCCCACTTGGTTAGATTTCTCACTTCTTTCCACTATTTGCTTGAATTCCATCTTCTCAATAAAGACTACTGTAGTAGATGTTGTCATCAGCATCCACTTCCTCTCCCTAGTGTAAGGTTAGACTTGGCCATTTGACTTGCATTGGCTAATGAGACATAAGGGAGAAAGAAGCTTTGGTAGGTTGTACTTTGCTATATTCCCTCCTTCAACTGATACTATGACTAAGAAAATACTGTTCTTGCTCCATTAACCTCTGTACGGGAAACAAGATGATGGTCATAAACAAAGTCTGCTGCCTACCACTGGTTGTTGACATCTATTCTGAGTGAAACAAAAATATCTGTCACTATAAATCACCAAGATTTGGAGTTGTCACCACAGCATAATCTAGCCTATTTAATTTACATTGACCAATCTCTTTAGCTTTGCAAATAGCGACCCCTCCTCCTGACTTCTCTGTTCTTACGACCTTCATCTACTTGATTCTCTATTCCATAACGGTTATCACCACCCATCTTTTTTGGAAATCATCTTCAAGTGTCACTTGTGCTTCTATGCATCTTGGTGGGTATGCCAAGAATGCAAAGTCCTGATAGCTCTTTAACTGGGACATTCTTCACAGTTGTCTTGATAGCAAGCAATCTTGAAAGAGAAGTTAATGTTTCTCCCTTTGAGCCAAAGACAAGACTTGCTTACTGCTTGCTACAAAAGAGTGATCTCTTCATATCCTGTGTTCCTCAGTAGTGATAGAACTCTACTGCATGCACAGCATCCATCTGGTCCTATCTGCATAATCACCATGCAAAATAAGCTAATGTTCTTGCTGCCTGCTATGTTGTGCGTAAGAGAACCTTGTCTCTGACCCAGGAGTCTTATATTTTCTGTCAGCAACCATGAAACAGTAACAGGGTATCTATCTGATTAACTATAAAATAGGTAAAATCCCAGATTACACATTCACATTGTATTACCAACTTAATTATTATGTTTGTTACTTACTTGTGTCTTCCCATTAAAACGTGATTTCCTTGAAAGTGCAGAAGATTGATTTATGCCCAGCCATTAGATTAGTCTTAGGACATAGTAAAATACTCATTAAGTATTTCTTTTCTTCTTCTTCTTCTTCTTCTTCTTCTTCTTCTTCTTCTTCTTCTTCTTCTGCTTCTTCTTCTGCTTCTGCTTCTGCTTCTGCTTCTGCTTCTTCTTCTGCTTCTTCTGCTTCTTATTCTTCTTCCTCTTCTTCTTCTTCTTCTTTTTTGAGAGAAAGAGAGTGCACATGCAGGGGTGGGGGAGAGGGGCAAAGGGAGAGAGAGAGAATCTTAAGCAGGTTCCACAGGCACTGCCAGTGGTGGGCCTCCATCTCACAATCCTGAGATCATGATCTGAGCCAAAATCAAGACTTAGGAGCTTAACGGCCTGAGCCACCCAGGTGTCCCGCAATAAGTATTTCTTGAATAAATGAATGAATGATGAGCAAACTTCATCACAAAATAGTAATCACCTAAAATTAGATGTATTTCATACTGGGAGTGGAAGCTATTTAGAGAATTTATATGTTCCCTTCTATAGTTAAGATTATATAATTCCCTCCAATGTATATATGGAGGGTATTATGCTGAGTGAAATAAGTCAATAAGAGAAAGACATGTATCATATGATCTCACTGATATGAGGAATTCTTACTCTCAGGAAACAGACTGAGGGTTGCTGGAGTGGTGGGGGGTGGGAGGGTTGGGGTGGCTGGGTGATAGACATTGGGGAGGGTATGTGCTATGTTGAGCACTGTGAACTGTGTAAGACTGTTGAATCACAGACCTGTACCTCTGAAACAAATAATATATTATATGTTAAAAAAAAAGGAAGAAGAAGAAGAAGATAGCAGTAAGGGAAAAATGAAAGGGGGGAAATCAGAGGGGGAGATGAACCATGAGAGACTATGGACTCTGAGAAACAAACTGAGGGTTCTAGAGGGGAGGCAGGTGGGGGGATGGGTTAGCCTGGTGATGGGTATTAAAGAGGGCACGTACTGAATGGAGCGCTGGGTGTTATGCACAAACAATGAATCATGGAACACTATATCAAAAACTAATGATGTAATGTATGGTGATTAATGTAACATAATAAAAAAATAATATAATTCTATGAGTGTTATAAGCAACCAATACTATAAGAAATCATACAAAGGCATGTATGAGAAATACTGAGGAATTCTGTTTCCAAATAATTTAGGGACATGGTAGTACAATTTTTTTTCACAGAAGTTAATATATAGAAAAGGGCTGTTTGGATACAATTTACCAGGAATATGGTGTGTGTTTGCACGTGTCTGTGTGTGCACTGAAGGAATTGTAAGAATGGTTGAGACTAAAATAAAATAAACTCTTGCGTCCAGATTGATATATTCGGTAGAGTGGTGATAAGTTTGAAAAAGGCATGTAAAATTTTTTCCAGTTGAAAATGGGTTCTTTTGACACTTGAAATGGAGATATGAAAATTCATTTTTACCTTGGTGAATGGTTGGCAGTGAAGCAAGATTGTTGCAGATCTTTTATCTCTGGGGAGTAGGTGGGCTTGACATCTGGAAGGAAGAGACTAGAGCTCATCACTTGGGTCGAGTGGGAGGAAATGAAAACTCCGAGGTGGGTCAGAACATCTTTAAGAAGGAGGAGGATTTTGGCAAGTGCCTAGATAAAGTTCCAGATGGATTGGCTAGTGGGTGAAATACTGCAGATGATGGACTGTGTAGGGGAGAAGGTTCAGTTCAGTAACTCATTGTGTAGAGTCACATTAGGTAAAAATTTTTTAAAAAATTCTAAAGTCTTTTTTTTCTATGTCAGAGGAAGTATAGAGAATAGGAAGGAACACATCTTATTTCCAGAAGTTCTTTCTAATTACCTAGAAAGCCATGTTTATGTTTCCTAAAACACTGTAGTAAGGATCAAACTATCTTTAGTACATAATCCAGGTAAAATCTTTGATGTCAAATCAACCGTTTCATAGATTAAAGTTTGACAAACCACAGTGCTCTGAAAAGACTAAGAAAGTATAAATTCATTTCTTTTATTGCTTCTCATGAATAATGAACTCTTAATATTCTTTAAGGAAGGCAGGTGTGGTGAGGAGCACTGGGTGTTATACACAACCAACCCTAATTTTTTAGATAAAGCTAAAAGGACACAATCATTTGCTTGGAGTCAACATATTCCAAATTTCCCCAGAAATTGTGGACTGGCACAATACACAAAGAAAAAAAAGAGAGAAGAGGGAAAGTGACATTTTTCTGATTTCTTGTAATAATAATCTTATATTCATGAGAGACCATAATCTTTCTATAATACTTCAAAAAAAAATAAAGAAAAGGGTTTTAGATTATGACACACAGATGACAGCAACAGGCAATGGGTCAATAAAGAGATCTGTTAGATGTCTAACAAAACACTTCTGGCTTTCTTCCTGAGTAAATCCTTTAAAAGAGAAGAAAAACTATTTCTAAATTGATAATTAATCTCAACAGCACTGGAAAATGACAACAGTGATTGCCTGGCCCAACACACAGAAACAGGCTACACAGGGCATGACTCACAAGGTACCATGCATATACAGCAACTTTGTACCAGAAGATTAGAAATTTGGAGGGATTCCTGTGAGGTAGAAAGCAGGTAGAATCAGATTGACAGGGCAGCTGCAGAGTAAAGAGGTACAAAAAACTTACAAACTATCATGAGAGATAGATCAAAGTAATTAAATGTGAGGAGCAGAATGCTACCCAGGGGATCTGTTTGGGTGCCTATAACCTTCACAGGAACGAGACCTTCCTCTGTCTCCTGGTTTGGTTAATCAAGAGGATTAGCAAAGGTATTTGGACAATATCCCAGGTAGCTAGCAACTCTGCAAGAGGAGACAGAGCCCCATATCCAGAAGACAAGCTATAATTATACCTCATACAGGCATATTCTATTCATTTCCCACAACCAATCATGCAAACAGTTCTAATAAAACTTGAACAGCTGTTAGCAAATGAGACAATGAGCAGGCAATAATGAACCACCAGATATATGAAGAAAATCCAACAATCAGAGTAACATAGAAGAAAATTTCCCCCATAAAAATTAGCATCTTCAAAGTAAATGTATAAGCAAAAAAATCCTAACATGAATGAAGAAAGAACATTTAATGAAATATGTGGTAAAATGTAGAATCTGAGGATAAAAAGAAAAGTTAAAAGCTTCTCAAGAGACAAAAACAACTTCCTTGCAAAAGAACAAGAATTAGATTAGAATCAGGCTTCTTCCTCAATAGCAGATGCCACGGCACAAGAGGAGCTTCTCAAGTTCAGGGAATATGGTGGTGAATGTAAGCCTTAACCCTATATCCAGCTAAACAATTAATTGATAGAGTAAAATAGAGACATTATGAAACATCCACACTCATAAATTTCCCTAATCACAGACCTTCCAAAAGAGCACAGGGTGTTATGCACAACTAAGAATCGTTGAACGCTACATCAAAAACTAATGATGTACTATATGCTGGTTAATTGAACATAATAATAAAAAAAAAGAAAAAAGAAAAAAAAGATTATTTCCAGCAAAATTAGAAATAAATCCAATAGGGACACCTGGGTGGCTCAGTCAGTTAAGCATCTACCTTAGGCTCAGGTCACGATCTTGGAGTCTCTGGATCAACCCCACATCAGGCTTCCCTGCTCTGCAGGGAGTCTGGTTCTCCCTCTGCTCCTTCCCCCCCATCCCCCTCTTGTGTTCTCTCTCTCTCTCTCCCCCTCACTCTCTCTCTCAAATAAATAAATAAAAATCTTAAAAAACAAAGAAAGCAATCCAATAAATAGGACTAAATGTGGTAACAGACATATGGTAAGAAAAATGTTGTCTATGGAATAGTTGGTTTCTAATGGAAAATATAATAGTAAGACATGGACCTAAAATCCAGATGCACTGAAACTCAGAGTAAAGGGGAATTTAGAAAGAGAGAAATAAAAATAGGCAGTTCTGAGAAAGAGGAAATTGGTTAGCGGGACAAGATATTACTTAATCCTGGACTTTATAGAATAAGTTGTTAAATTAATGTCACTAACATATCACTAGTCAAAATTAACATGAGCTGAGTCAAATCTATTATAATGATCAAGATTGACAGATTGCTTAACATTATTCCAATGATGCGGACTTACACAAGAGGTATCTATTTTTACTATCAGAACTATTTTTGAAGTGAGAAGTAATTTAACAGCTAAATACAGAAGAAAATAGAAAAAAAAGAAAATAGAGCAATAAAAATAAATGAAATAGAATTTAGTGTGAAAACCAACAAATGGAACAAAGAGAAATAATTCTTTTTGACAAAAGATGCACTCCATTAAGAAGATGTCACAGGCATTAATGTTTCTAATAGCTTTTAAAAATTACAAGGGGAGTTAACAAATAAAAATGTCTAGAGAAATTTTGGGGCACCTGGGTGGCTCAGTCAGTTAAGCGCCTGTCAGTTCAGGTCATGATGTCAGGGTCCTGGAAGAGAGCCCCGCCTTGGGTTCCACACTCAGCAGGGAGTCGGCCTGAGGATTATCCCCCTCCCTCTTCCTCGCCCCTCCTCCTACTTGCACTCTCTCTCTCTCTCTCAAATAAATAAATCTTAAAAAAATTTCTAGAGAAATTTTAAGACAACTGAAAAGCATGATTATATGAATATATATGTTTATATATATAATTTTATATGCATATATATAACTATTTTATAAACAAAACATTTTTTTCAAGATTGGGGAATTCACAAATTAGCTAGGCACTAAGCCATAAAGGAAAGCAATCTCTATAGATACCAAAAAAGAGGCCATACAGCCTACATTATTATTTTTTAAAATCTCAGTCAAGATATCTACTTACTAATTTTTTTATCATTATGTTATGTTAATCAGCATACATTACATCATTACTTTTTGATGTAGTGTTCCATGATTCATTGTTTGCATATAACACCCAGTGCTCCATTCAGTACATGCCCTCTTTAATACCCATCACCAGGCTAACCCATCCCCGAGCCCCCCTCCCCTCTAGAACCCTCAGTTTGTTCCTCAGAGTCCATAGTCTCTCATGGTTCGTCTCCCCCTCCAAATTCCCCCCCTTCATTCTTCCCCTCTTGTTATCGTCTTCTTCTTTATTTTAACATATAATGTATTATTTGTTTCAGAGGTTCAGATCTGTGATTCAACAGTCTTGCACAATTCATAGCGCTCACCATGGCACATACCCTCCCACCCCCCACCACTCCAGCAACCCTCAGTTTGTTTCCTGAGATTAAGAATTCCTCATATCAGTGAGGTCATATGATACATGTCTTTCTCTGATTGACTTATTTCGCTCAGCATAATACCCTCCAGTTCCATCCACGTAGTTGACAATGGCAAGATTTCATTCCTTTTGATGGCTGCATAATATTTCATTATATATATATATATATATGCATATATATATATACCACTTCTTCTTTATCCATTCATGTGTTGATGGACATCTTGGCTTACTCCACAGTTTGGCTATTGTGGACATTGCTGCTATAAACATTGGGGTGCAGGTACCCCTTCAGATTCCTACATTTGTATCTTTGAGGTAATACCAAGTAGTGCAATTGCTGGGTTGTAGGGTAGCTCGATTTTCAACTTTTTGAAGAACCTCCATACTGTTTTCCAGAGTGGCTGCACCAGCTTGCATTCCCACCAAGAGTGTAGGAGGGTTCCCCTTTCTCCGCATCCCCACCAACATCTCTTGTTTCCTGACTTGTTAATTTTAGCCATTCTGACTGGTGTGAGGTGGTATCTCATGGAGGTTTTGATTTGGATTTCCCTGATGTCGAGCGATGTTGAGCACTTTTTCATGTGTCTGTTGGCCATTTCGATGTCTTCTTTGCAAAAAAGTCTGTTCATGTCTTCTGCCCATTTTTTTTTATTTTTTTATTTTTATGTTAATCACCACACATTACATCATTAGTTTTTGATAGTAGTGTTCCATGATTCGTTGTTTGTGCATAACACCCAGTGCTCCACGCAGAATGTGCCCTTTTTAATACCCATCACCAGGCTAACCCATCCCCCCCCCCCACCCTCCCCTCTGGAACCCTCAGTTTGTTTTTCAGAGTCCATTGTCTCTCATGGTTCGTCTCCCCCTCCGACTTACTCCCCTTCATTCTTCCCCTCCTGCTATCTTCTTCTTCTTTTTCTTTTTTCTTAACATATGTTGCATTATTTGTTTCAGAAGTACAGATCTGTGATTCAACAGTCTTGCACAATTCAGAGTGCTCACCATAGCACATACGCTACCCAATGTCTATCACCCAGCCACCCCATCCCTCCCACCCCCCACCACTCCAGCAACACTCAGTTTGTTTCCTGAGATTAATTATTCCTCATATTAGTGAGGTCATA
Source organism: Eumetopias jubatus (assembly GCF_037043125.1). Lineage (NCBI taxonomy): Eukaryota > Metazoa > Chordata > Mammalia > Carnivora > Otariidae > Eumetopias > Eumetopias jubatus. Next base: position 50,031,083 of record NW_028274820.1, on the reverse strand, counting down.
TGATCCATGCCTTTCTCTGATTGACTTATTTCACTCAGCATAACACCCCCCAGTTCCATCCATGGCGTTGCAAATTTCTGCCATTTCTTGATTGGATTATTTGTTCCTTGAGTATTGAGTTTGATAAGTTCTTTCTAGATTTTGGATACCAGCCATTTATCTGATATGTCATTTGCAAATATCTTTTCCCATTCTGTCGGTGGTCTTTTGGTTTTGTGGACTGTTTCTTTTGCTGTGCAAAAGCTTTTTATCTTGATGAAATCCCAATAATTCATTTTTGCCCTTGCTTTCCTTGCCTTTGGCGATGTTTCTAGGAAGAAGCTGCTGCAACTGAGGTCGAAGAGGTTGCTGCCTGTGTTCCCCTTTAGGATTTTGATAGACTCCTGTCTCACATTGAGGTCTTTCAACCATTTGCAGTCTATTTTTTGTGTGTTGTGTAAGGAAATGGTCCAGTTTCACTCTTCTGCATGTGGCTGTCCAATTTGCCCAACACCATTTGTTGAAGAGACTGTCTTTTTGCCATTGGACATTCTTTCCTGCTTTGTCAAAGATGAGTTGACCATAGAGTTGAGGGTCCTTTCTGGGCTCTATGTTCTGTTCCATTAAACTATTCTGTTTTTGTGCCAGCACCATACTGTCTTGATGATGACAGCTTTGTAATACAGCTGGAAGTCCGGAATTGTGATGCCGCCTGCTTTGTTTTTCTTTTTCAACATTCCTCTGGCTATTCAGGGTCTCTTCTGGTTCCATACAAATTGTAGGATTATTTGTTCCATTTCTCTGAAAAAAGTGGATGGTATTTTGATGGGGATTGCATTGAATGCGTAGATTGCTCTAGGTAGCATTGACATCTTCACAATATTTGTTCTTCCAATCCATGAGCATGGAACGTTTTTCCATTTCTTTGTGTCTTTCTCAATTTCTTTCATGAGTATTTTATAGTTTTCTGAGTACAGATTCTTTGCCTCTTTGGTTAGATTTATTCCTAGGTATCTTATGGTTTTGGGTAAAATTGTAAATGGGATCGACTCCTTAATTTCTCTTTCTTCTGTCTTGTTGGTGTATAGGAATGTCACTGATTTCTGTGCATTGATTTTATATCCTGCCACTTTACTGAATTCCTGTATGAGCTCTAGCTGTTTTGGGGTGGAGTCTTTTGGGTTTTCCACATACAGTATCATATCATCTGCAAAGAGTGAGAGTTTGACTTCTTCTTTGCCGATTTGGATGCCTTTGATTTCTTTTTCTTGTCTGATTGCTGTGGCTAGGACTTCTAGTAATATGTTGAATAGCAGTGGTGATAGTGGACATCCCTGCCATGTTCCTGACCTTAGGGGGAAAGCTCTGTTTTTCCCCATTGAGAAAGATATTCACTGTGGGTTTTTCATAAATGGCTTTTATGATATCGAGGTATGTACCCTCTATCCCTATACTCTGAAGAGTTTTGATCAAGAAAGGATGCTGTAATTTGTCAAATGCTTTTTCTGCATCTACTGAGAGGAGCATATGATTCTTGTTCTTTCTTTTGTTAATGTATTGTATCACATTGATTGATTTGCGGATGTTGTACCAACCTTGCAGCCCAGGGATAAATCCCACTTGGTCGTGGTGAATAATCCTTTTAATGTACTGTTGGATCCTATTGACTAGTATTTTAGTGAGAATTTTTGCATCCATGTTCATCAAGGATACTGGTCTGTAATTCTTTTTGATGGGGTCTTTGTCTGGTTTTGGGATTAAGGTAATGGCGGCTTCATAAAACGAGTTTGGATGTTCTCCTTCCATTTCTATTTTTTCGAACAGTTTCAGGAGAATAGGTATTAATTCTTCGTTAAATGTTTGGTAGAATTCCCCTGGCAAGCCATCTAGCCCTGGGCTCTTGTTTTTTGGGAGATTTTTTATTATTGCTTCAATTTCCTTAGTGGTTATAGTCTGTTCAGGTTTTCTATTTCTTCCTGGTTCAGTTTTGGTAGTTGATACATCTCTAGGAATGCATCCAATTCTTCCATATTATCTAATTTGCTGGCATAGAGTTGCTCATAATATGTTCTTATACTTGTTTGTATTTTTTTGGTGTTGGTTGTGATCTCTCCTCTTTTCTTCATGATTTTATTGATTTGGGTCCTTTCTCTTTCCTTTTTGATAAGTCTGGCCAGGGGTTTATCTATCTTGTTAATTCTTTCAAAGAACCAGCTCCTAGTTTCGTTGACCTGTTCTACTGTTCTTTTGGTTTCTATTTCATTGATTTCTGCTCTGATCTTTATTATTTCTCTTCTCCTGCTGGGTTTAGGCTTTGTTTGCTGTTCTTTCTCCAGCTCCTTTAGGTGTAGGGTTAGGTTGTGTATTTGGGACCTTTCTTGTTTCTTGAGAAAGGCTTCCATTGTTATATACTTTCCTCTTAGGACTGCCTTTGCTGCATCCCAGAGATTTTGAACAGTTGTGTTTTCATTTTCTTTGGTTTCCATGAATTTTTTAAATTCTTCTTTAATTTCCTGGTTGACCCATTCATTCTTTAGTGGGATGTTCTTTAGCCTCCGTGTATTTGAGTTCTTTCCGACTTTCCTCTTGTGATTGAGTTCTAGTTTCAATGCATTGTGGTCCAAAAATATGCAGGGAATGATCCCAATCTTTTGGTACTGGTGGAGACCTGATTTGTGACCCTGATGTGATCTATTCTGGAGAATGTTCCATGGGCACTAGAGAAGAATGTGTATTCTGTTGCTTTGGGATGGAATGTTCTGAATAAGTCTGTAAAGTCCATTTGGTCCAGTGTGTCATTTAAAGTCTTTATTTCCTTGTTGAAATTTTGCTTAGATGATCTGTCCATTTCAGTCAGGGGGGTGTTAAAGTCCCCCACTATTATTGTATTGTGGTCAATGTGTTTCTTTGCTTTTGTTATTAATTGCCTTACATAATTGGCTGCTCCCATGTCAGGGGCATAGATATCTACAATTGTTAGATCTTCTTGTTGGATAGACCCTTTAAGTAGGATATAGTGTCCTTCCTCATCTCTTATTACAGTCTTTGGTTTAAAATCTAATTTGTCTGATATAAGGATTGCCACCCCAGCTTTCTTTTGGTGTCCATTAGCATGGTAAATTGTTTTCCAGCCCCTCACTTTCAATCTGGAGGTGTCTTTGGGTCTAAAATGAGTCTCTTGCAGACAGCATATCGATGGGTCTTGTTTTTTAATCCAATCTGATAGCCTGTGTCTTTTGATTGGGGCATTGAGCCCATGTACCTTCAGGGTAAGTCTTGAAAGATAGGAATTTAGTGCCGTTGTATTGCCTGTAAGGTGACTGTTACCATATATTGTCTCTGTTCCTTTCTGGTCTATGTTACTTTTAGGCTCTCTCTTAGCTTAGAGGACCCCTTTCAATACTTCTTGTAGGGCTAGTTTCGTGTTTGCAAATTCCTTTAGTTTTTGTTTGTCCTGGAAGCTTTTTATCTCTCCTTCTATTTTCAGTGACAGCCTAGCTGGATATAGTATTCTTGGCTGCATATTTTTCTCGCTTAGTGCTCTGAAGATATCATGCCAGTCCTTTCTGGCTTGCCAGGTCTCTGTGGATAGGTCTGTTGCCAATCTAATGTTTCTACCATTGTAGGTTACATATCTCTTCTCCCGAGCTGCTTTCAGGATTTTCTCTATGTCTCTGAGACTCGTAAGTTTTACTATTAGATGTCGGGGTGTTGACCTATTTTTATTGATTTTCAGAGGGATTCTCTGTGCCTCCTGGATTTTGATGACTGTTTCCTTTCTTCACATTAGGTAAGGTCTCTGCTATAATTTGCTCCAATATAACTTCTGCCCCTCTCTCTCTTTCTTCTTCTGCGATCCCAATTATTCTAATGTTGTGTCATCTTATGGTATCACTTATCTCTCTAATTCTGTCTTCATGATCCAGTAGTTGTTTATCTCTCTTTTTCTCATCTTCTTTATTTTCCATCATTTGGTCTTCTATATCGCTAATTCTCTCTTCTGCCTCATCTATCCTAGCAGTTAGTGCCCCCATTTTTGATTGCACCTCATTAATAGCCTTTTTGATTTTGACTTTGTTAGATTTTAGTTCTTTTATTTCTCCAGAAAGGTTTCTCTAACAATTCCCATGTTTTTTCAAGCCCAGCTAGTAGTATCTTTAATATCATCATTCTGAAATCTAGTGCCGATATCTTATTAATGTCTGTATTGATTAGGTCCCTGGCAGTCAGTACTTTTTTTTTTTTGAGGTGAGTTTTTTCTATCTTGTCATTTTGTCCAGAGAAGAATTGATGAATGAGAGAACAAAATGCTAACAGGGTAAGAATGTCCCCAGAAAATATACACTAAACAAATCAGAAAAGACCTGAAACCTGGGGAAAAGAAGGGAAAGTAAGAAAAAAGAAAAAGATAAAAACAAACAAAAACAAAACAAAACAGAATATGATCAAATATGATCAGGCTGGTGCATAGTTTAGTGCCACACACTAGATTTTGGGCGTACTTTGGTCTGTTAGAAGAAAGTGCCTCCCAAAATTTTAAAGAAAGAAAAACTTATATATTTGCAAAAATCAGGGTTAATACAATGAAGGGATAGAATATGACTGTAAAGATGAAAAGTAAAAAGACTTTATTAAAGGACTTGATAAGATAAGAAGTTGGTTGAAAAAAGAAAGAAGAGGATTAAAAAAAAAGGGAGAGAATGTGATCAGGCAGGAGACTAGAACAAAGCCTTACAGTAGAGATTTAGGGTATATTTTGATCTGTTAGAAAAAACTGTATCCCAAAATTTTAAAGAGAAAACAAGTTTTATATATATATATATATATATATATATATATATATATACCAAAAATAAGGTTAACTACTATGAAGCGATAGAATATGACTCTAAAAATGAAAAATAAAAAAGATTTTTTTTTAAAAATTGATAAGATGTTGGCTGAAAAGGGGAAAAAATTTTTTTTAAAAAAGTTAAAAACAATTAACTTTGAAAGACCAATGAATCATGGTAAAAAAGCCATGGATTCTATGTGCAGTATTCCCCTAGCACTGGAATTCTGCCTTTCTCATTGATCAGTAAACTTGGTCTTGGCTGGCCATCCTTGCTGATCTTCTGGGGGAGGGGCCTGTTCCGTGGTTCCCAAATGTCTTTGCCGGAGGTGGAATAGCCCCGCACTTGCCAGTCCAGGCTAAGTCATCTGCTCGGGTTTGCTCTTGGGAGCTTTTGTTCCCTGCAAGCTTTTGGTACAGCTTTGGAGGACGAGAGTGAAAATGGCGGCCTCCCAATCTCTGCCCCGGAGGAGCCCAGAACTCAGGGCCCTGCTCCTCAGTGCACCCCCAGAGAAAAGCAGTCACTCTTGTCTCCCCGGTCTCCAGCCGCACTCCGTGCTCACCCGGCCTGTGACTGACCATTTCTATCTCTGGCACCCGACCCCATGTGGAGTCTCCAAACCCAGCAGATCCCTGCAGTGCGCTCCCGCACTGCTCCTCCCCGGGGAGGAAGGGGAGTCTCCCCGGCTCTGCCGCTTGTTGGGTCCCTGCTGGAGGAGCCGTGGCCTGACTGTGCCACAGATCACAGTTTATGGCAACCCCTAGCTGAGAGCCCGCGCCTCGGCTCCGTCTCTGCAGCCGGCTTCCCCACTCCGATACCTGGGAGCTCGGCCGCACTCAGGCACCCCCAGTCTTTCTGTGACCCCGAGGCTCCTTAGACCACACTGTCCCGCGAGGGTTCCACCCCCCGCTTAGCCACCGGAGTGACATCCCTCAGCAGAGCCAACTTCTAAAAGTTCCGATTTTGTGCTCTGGGGCTCTAACACTTGCCAGTAGCGGCCGATGGAGGCCCCCTCCCCCACGGTCTATCCTCCCGATATCGCCTCGGATTCACTTCTCCGCACGTCCTACTTTCCAGAAAGTGGTCGCTTCTCTGTTCAGAGAGTTGTTGCTACTCTCCTCTTCGATCTCCTGTTGAGTTCGTAGGTGTTCAGAATGGTTTGAGCCCTATGCAGCTGAATTCCTGGGACCAGATGAAATCCAGGTCTCCTACTCCTCTGCATCTTGCTCCGCCCACCCCCTATACTTACTAATTTTAAAATAAATTATTTTATATCTTGGGATAATAAAAAATCAAGATGAAAATGGGAATTTCTTTAGAAATAAGCAAAGATAGAAATATTATTAAACCTCTGGGAGGTGACCAAATTCATGCTCAAAAGAAGATGTTTACCCATAAATTGATTTATTAAAATATAAGAAAATGTAAAAATGAGTTATCTATGCTTCATATCAAGAAAGTAAATTAAAACATTATCAGAACACCTGGGTGGCTCAGTCAGTTAAGCAGCTACCTTCGGCTCAGGTAATGATCCCAGGATCCTGGGGTCCTGGGATCAAGTCCCATATCGGGCTCCTTGCTCAGCAGGGAGCCTGCCGCTCTCCCTGCTTATGTGCGTGCTCTCTCTCTCTCTCTCTCTGACAAATGAATAAATAAAATCTTAAAAAAAAGAAAGTAAATTAAAACATTATAAAGCAGAAGAAAGGAATAAATAGATAAGAACACAACTTTAAAAAAAACTTAGCCATGATCAAAATGCCAAAAGCTATCATTTAAAGAGAGTGTTAAATAGAGTGTGGGTAACTGATAAATTTTTTAAAAGAGCAAAATCACCACTAAATAATGTTAGGAATGAGAAATAAATACAATTGCAAATACAGACTGTTATTAAGTTAAGAGAAAATATATGGAGAACTATGTTATGGGTTGAACTGTGTCCCCTCAAAATTCACATGTTAAAGTCCTCAATCCCCAGTACCTTAGAATGTAACCTCATTTGGAGATAAGGTCTTAGGTAATCAAGTTAAAATGAAGTCACTAAGGGGGTGCCTGGGTGGCTCAGTTGGTTGAGTGTCCAACTCTTGATTTTGGCTCAGGTCATGATCACAGGGTCATGGAATCGAGCCTCACATCTGTCCCTGCACTGCATGTGGAGCAAGTATAAGATTCTCTCTCTCCCTCCCCTGCATCACCCTCTCAAAAAAAAAAAAAAAGAGGTCATTAAGTTGGGACCTAATCCAGTATAACTGGTGTCCTGGGGAAATCAGAACATGGAGACAGGAACAGAGGAAAGATGATGTAGAAGACACAAGGAAGAGACAGCCATCTGTAAGCCAAATAGAGAGGCCTGCACCAGATCCTTCCCTCACAGCCCTCACAACCCTGCTGACATCTTGATTTTGGACTTCCAGACTCCACAACCGTGACATAATAAGTGTCTGTTGTTTTAGCCACCTAATCTGTGATACTTTTTTACTGTAACCCTAAAAACTAATATAAGCTGTTTATAAGTATATTTGAAAATGTGGACAAAATAGATGCTTTTCTATGAATATTTAAATGATCATCTAAATCATCATTATACTTGGCTCAGGAGTTAGAAAAAGTAGAAAAATCTCAACATACCAATAATCCTAAAGAAATAAAAAATTGCTGAAGATCAACATCCAAAAAAGATACACAGATCACACAATGTTTATCAGTGAGTTCTATCCAAGGAACAGATGATTCCAACCTTTTAGATAATGTTTTAGATAGCAGAAATATAGCTGGAAATAAATATAAAATGTTCCAATTAACTTTACAAAATTAGAATAATCCTGAAACAAATCAAAAGAACACAAACAAGATAAAAATAATTAGTGGTCAATTTTATTTATGAACCTGTGTGAAAAATCCTAAATAAAATGTTAATAAATTGAATCAAGCAATATATTATAAGAACAATGCATCATCAAGAACAGTTTCTTTCAGGAGTGTAAGAATGGTTCAGCCTCAGGAAATATTATAATGTAAGTCATAGGAGGAAAAGTTGGAAGAAAAAAAATGTGATTTTCTCAGTAGATAACCCCAAAAATCTAAATTCAATTTTAATGGAATTTGCTAGACTGGCTTCAATAGAAGGAAACTTGCTTAGCTTGATAAATATTATCTACTAGAAACCCCAGACAGCAACATACTATTAGTAAATTAATAAAATGAATCTCATTGAATTCAGAAATAAGATAAATGCCCATTATCACCACTACTCTAGCATTTCAGGGAGATCCCAATCAATGCAAACACATAAGAAAAAAGGATTAAAGTATACACATTAAAAAAAGACAATACTCTTACTATTTATAGGTCATATGTCTTCATAAAGAGTATATCCATTTTCTAAAGCTGTCATAAAAAGTACCATAAACCAGACAGCATAACACAGGAATTTACTCTCTGACAGTTCTATAAACTAGAAGTGAAAAATCAAGGTATTGTCCAAGACATGCTCCTTCTTAGGGGCTGAAGAGAAGAAACCTTTCTTTCCTCTTCCTAGTTTCTGCTGGTGACTTTTGATCCTTGATTTCCTTCTCTGCCTCATTCCAGTATTTTCCTTTGTAGTCACGTGGTATTCTCCCTGTGTGTCTCTGTTTTCACATAGTGTTTTGCTCTTCTTCTAAGGACAGCAGTCATATTGGATTAGGGCCCACACGAATGTCTTCATCTTAATTTGATCACATCTGCAAAAGACCCTCTTTCTAAATAAGGGCACATTATGAAGTATGGGGGTTTAGACTTCAAAATATTTTTTGGGGGGTACCTATTTCGACCCCCAAAATATGTATACAAAAATCAACTGAAAAATGACTAGAACTAATAAGTTGAAAAAGGTGACCATACATAATACCAACACCAATTACTTTTCTCTTAGACCAAAAACAAAAAATTACAAACTGTAATGAGAGAGAAAATGAGAGAGGGGAAGGCTCCCATAAGTAAGAAAAACAACAACACAACAAAAAATACTAAAAGAAGGATAAGAAAAGTTAACACCATATAAAATTACCAATGGGCATAAAAATCTGAATAATAGGGAAGACATTCAATATTCCTGGATAAAAAGATACAATATAGTAACAGCATTCATTCAATATAAGTTTAAAACATTCCTTCAATATAATTTATTATATATATTTAGAAGTAACAAATCAAGACAGTGAATTTGATTTTTCACGGAATGCAACAAGTTTATTTTCAAGATCATATGGAAGACAAAACTGCAAAATGAAATAAAAGATCAAGAGTTTATTGAAAAATAAAAACACTGAAAGGGAGTGTTTGCCCTACCACATGATAGTAACAATCATAGAATTACTAAACATGGCAATAGATATGACTTAATGTGTTGGGCATTCTTCTAAAAGCTTTACATACATTATTTAATATAGTTAGGAACTCTTCTATATAATTTGACTGGTGAGCCACTAGGTGACTAAGTATATTGTCTAAGATCACACCATTAATAACTGTGTGGTCTCATTCTGGAGCCTCCATCTTTGACCAATACCCTATGCAGCCTAATAATGAAATATAAAGTCAAAGTGATTAAAATTATTTGGTATTGTCATAAGTATAGACATATAAGTAATGGAATAGTACAGAATCCAGATACTGACCCAGTGATGTGGGAGTTTAGGGTTTTTAAAGTCATTATGATCAACCAATGGAAATTCCTTATCAATGTAGCAAAATTTGTTAGATCTTGCCTCATACTATTCAGTGCATATAGGAATGCAAAACTATAAATAAATTAGAGAAAATATGAGAACTCATTTAAAATTACTTTTTAAAAAATACGCTTTCTTTTTTAGAATCAGTTTCTGGTTTACAGCACAATTGAGCTACCCCCACACTGGTGCAGCCTCCCCCACCCAGGTGGTAGCACATTGGTTACAGTGGATAAACCTACTTGTTGACACATGAGCCAAAGTCCAGACTTTACATTATGGTTTTGCTCTGGCTGTTGTATATTCTATGGGGTTTGAAAAATGTATAATGACATGTATCTACCACTAGAATATCACATAGAAAAGTTTCACTGCCCTAAAAATATTCTGTGTTCTGCCCATTCACTCCTCCTCTCCTCAACCCCTGGCAACCATTGATCTTTTTACTGTCACCACAGTTTTGCTTTTTCCAGTATGTCATATGGTTGGAATCATACAGTATGTCAACTTTTGAGATTGACTTCTTTCATTTAATAATGTGAACTTTAAGTTTCCTCCATGTTTTTTTATGGCTTCATAGCTCATTTCTGTTTAGCGCTGAATAACATCCCACTATTTGAATATGCCAGAGTTTATGTATCCATTCGCCAATGAAGAACATCTTGGTTGCTTCCAAAGTTTTGACAATTATGAATAGAGTTGCTATAAACATCCATGTGCAGGTTTACAGCTCATTTCTATATAAATGAGCATGATTGCTGAATAATATGTTTAGTTTTATATGTTTAATTTTGTTATTAAAAAAAAAAAGCTGCCAAACTGTCTTCCTAGGTGGCTGTACCATTTTGTATTCCCAGCAGCAATGAAAGAATTCCTGTTATAATTTTCCTTTATAATCTACTTTCCTCACAGCAATATCTCATATATTCATTCATTTATTTATTCTTTGTCTGTCTTTCCTTACTAGAATGTCTTTTTTATTATTGTTTTCTTTGAACATAAAACAATGATTAACTTAAGTTACAATAAGTTTCCTTAGTAAATATGCATCGAATAAATAAATCATTCAGTGTAACTATCCCAAGTTGAGACTATAAAGAGAGCTCTGGTAAAACCAAATAGAAAAAGAAAACAACAAGAGCATATATGCAAGTAGAGCATATAAAAAAGAAGTTAAAATAATATATAAATAGTCAATAAGGGTATGAAAAGCAGTTCAAATTCACTTTTAATAAGAGAAAGATAAATTAAAAACATTATGCATAATATTCAAAACAATTTAATATATGATATTGTGTCTTGGTGTAGTTATGGAACAACACTCATTCTTGGTGAAATTGTGAATTTGTGTGTTTTTTTTTAAAGACTTTATTTATTTGAGAGACAGAGTGAGCAAGAGAAAGAGCACATGAGCAGGACAAAAGGAGAGGGAGAAGCGGGCTCCTCGCTGAACAGAGAGCCCGATGCGGGGCTCGATCGCAGGACCCTGGGATCATGACCTGAGCCGAAGGCAGTCGCTTACCAACTGAGCCACCCAGGCACCCCAGTGAATTTGTGTTTTGTAGTATATTATAAAATGACTATTTGTAGAACAAATAGTAGATAGAATTGTAGAATTGTAGAACAAATTGTAGAACAAATAAGGGGATAAAAAATATAGCTGTTTTTCCAAAAATGCTGCTACTGATAATCTATCTTATAAAACTGGTTGTCCAGTTATGTTAAATATAGTGTGAATCTTTTATAGGATATATGTCTTAGTGAGTCATTTCTGTAATTTAAAAAAAATTAAAAATCTAAATGGATAGTTAATTATTCTAATCTTGTACCCAAGTAAGCATATTTTACCAAATGGCTCAGATTATTCTAATCTTGTACCCAAATAAGCATACCTTACAAAAGTGCCTTAATTCCAGGTGCTGGCTAAAACAAAAATTAAGCATAAGACACTATTTTGCCATTGGAGTTGTAGCAAACACTATATATATATAATATACATAAACATATATATAACACTATATATAATATATATATTATACACATATTGTGTGTGTGTGAATTGGAAAGTTCTTCATACTGAATTTTCTGATGTATATTAATATGTCATTTTACAATAAAAAGTTATCCCTTGATGATAAATTATTTTTTTAAAGAACATGTTCCCTTGTGAAGATCAATTACAGATTTTAAGTGCCTAAATTTTATTCTTTTCAGGAATTATCTAATGTTATCTGACAAAAGGTTTAATTAAGCATTAGAGCACCCCCCCATTCTCTCTCTCATTTGTGTGAGGAAACAGGAAGTGACAAAGAACAGAGGATTTCCCTATCATTCTTCCCAACCAAGTTTCCTTAACTTACCATTCCAGTGTATATTTTGGAAGTTCCTAGAAAGCCCTGTTTCACATATTCCTTTCAATCTCCAGAATGTGATGTATTTAATTCAAACAGTGTGTGGGAAGATGTTCCTTAATGATAACAATATAGATTTGTTAGTCTTTTTTATTAACAAAGACAATATTTGGGTTTTATTGTTACAAAAGGATACAATGTGGTTTTTTTAATTCACAATTAAGTTATGCAATTGAGAGTAAAGTGAAGAAGGTCTTAGCAAAAGTCTGCAATTCAATTAGATATTTCTGTTTCTTTTTTCCAATAGGTCAAATAAAAGCAAATAACCCAGTGGATTAACAAAAATGCACATATTTAAATAATGAAATGGCATTGTCCTGAATATATGGTGTCTTTACTAAGATAAAAGACAAGGTTATGTCTTTCCAGCTATCCAAACAATTCACAAGTGCTCAGTTTTGTTCTCCTGAGTTAGCTTCATAGCTAAAATAATTTCTGAAATCTGCTTTCTGAGATTAGCAGTGCCCTCTCCCCTAATTTGAACACAAATAATTGGAAAGGCACATGTACCAGCTTCCAGTTTATACAAGTTCATTTATTTGAAATCCCTTGAGCTCCACCAATTAAAAAACAAGTTTTTGAGTTAATATCCTTCAATTGTTAAAAATTTGCGTCACTGTGAGAGCACAGTGAAACGTAAAGGTCCCAGCACACTGGCAGTTGATTGTGAGGGGATGTGATTGTTCCACATTTAGACTGGAAAGGGTTAGGAACTCTGCTTCCCAATGTGGTTAATGAATGAAAGGAAAATTGGACCCCTGAGCCAGAGTAAATGACCTAAGGGAGTGAAAAATGTTCACAGGTTAACAAGGGCAACTGTTCCTTGCCATAATTCCCAGAGGAGGCAAATGACAAAGGGGCCAATGAACTTCTGTCTTTTTATTATTTATTAATCCATTTTCTTCCTAGGAAAAATAATTCGGCATAACTCTGGAAGACACTGGCATTGAACATCTTAATCTCTGCTTCTTTCTCCTTGCTCTGATTCACTTATTAATATATTTTGTTTTAATAATTCATTTTGACATATTCAATTCTAATGAACTAAGAGATTAATCCATCATCCTATACAATTTTAAGTATTGAGGATATAATATGCCTTAACATGATAGGCACGTTGGAATCAAAGCTACTAACTTTATAGTGACATAGTAACAAATTCTTAGTTCTCTAATTGGTACAAGTTGCTGTGGAGATTTTTTTTCCCCTAGAAGTGGGAATTATTTCAAAAATTTTTTTAAAATATTGTTTTCACTGAACTGAAGGGAGTTTTCATAACTATAGCCAAGCCACCACCACCCCTGGTCATGTTCACAGATACAAAACTCCTGATTGGCTGTTGATGAGTCATTCCTGGTGAGGAATCTTATCTTAACACCTGCCTTATCTTTAACATCCTTTTCAACTTCTTCTAGAAAAACAATAACCAAAAAGGAAAAAAAATATTTGGGACCCGTCCAGTTTTAAAACACCTGCCTTAAAGATAAAGACTGCAGTTTTAGGCATTTGTAATGTCTTTACTTTTGGCCTAGAATTTGTTCTGCTTGTGGTGAGCATCTGCTGACTTTCTCAAACATGTGCTTTGCCTGGGAATTACTTCAGTCTAGTAAATTATAAAATGACAAGATCATCTCTGTTACCATGGAAAATCTGTGGATCCGAAAATCTCTGAAGCTCTGGCTTCATAGTAAATGCATTTTATGAGTTGAAGAAACATTACAACACCAGCTCTAATGAATCAGCCGGTAATGTTTTATGACATAATTCTAGTCTGATATTGATAATCTTTAATTTGCAGTTAAAGAGGATATCCCAGGTTTATGTGACCACTGTGAACCAAAATAGAACCACTAAAAAAAAAATTACAGACAGGAACTACACAGCTGGAAACCAGAAGCACCAGTTTCATTTGGGCTGTTAAGAAAATTCACAGTTAACGAAATAAAAAATATTTATTCTACCTCATTTATTTTCCCCCTGGTATTTAGATGTGCCCCATATCGGTGCCTATGAAGAGGTTATTATAAGGGCATAAATTTGTTTTAAAACCATGAGTTAATTTGCTACATAAACAGCACAAATTACTGAGTAATTACATAATTTATGCTGTTATATTAATTAGTTATATTGATTTTAAAGAATGTACTTTTCTCCTCATGCATAAATGCTCTGACATTAGACAGTCCTTGCCCAAGTCTCACTTAGCTAAATTCTCGGCAACCAGAAACTATCTGGAAGGAAACAGGAAGGAGAGTGTCTCAGCAAAATTGACCAACTTCAGAGAGCTTGCCTTGCAAAACCAAGTTAACCAAGTGATGGCAAATGTCATAAAAATTTTTTAATAAATAAAAACCCTAAATAACTTCACAAGGTCCCTTTTATATTTTGCTTTCAGAGAGTCAGCTGGCACTACCTTGATGAGAAAGAATGATAGAGAAAGGCAAACAAGTCAGAAAAGAGGAGAGGAAAGAATGTGAGAGGCTGTGGTTAGAGCTATGATGGTGCAAGTGTGCTCAAGGGTTCCTTTACAACGACAAGCCTCAAGCACTAATGAGCATTGCTAAAGATGTGAGGAAATTGACTCCTTCATTCATTTCTAATGATCTAACATAGTTCAGCCATTTAAATTTTTATTTTATTATTATTATTTTTGTTGCTGCAAAAAGATTTATTGTTTCCATTTGGTCCATGGCTTGGGATAGGGCTCCAGGGTGTTTGCAGAAGCTGCCTTGTGGCTGAAGGGAGAAGCTGAAGCTAAAGCCCTAGCACCAGGGGGAGGCCAGGGGGACTCTCAAAGGCTGTTGGGCTCCAGAGGCTCCTAGTCATGCTTGAAGGTGAGGCTTTCAAAGCAATACTCACCCCGCCTTTGGGCCGCCAGGCTGCGGAGTTAGTCAGATGGTTGCCATCTTTTTGATGAGCTCCACCTACTCCTCTAGTTAAGGGTTCTCCAGGAAGTTGCAGAGATGGGCATCAGAACCCAGGGCATGCAGATTCCCAAGGGCCAGGTCGGGTTCTTCTCCAGAACATGGCTACTTTCACGGCATCCCAGGTTTTACCCCACCCATCTTGGGTCAGCTTCTGCACGTCCTGGAAGAAGTCACAGCCATGGCTCTGGTTTTGCATCTTTAAGAGATGCATCTTTCTTGCTTTTCCTTAACTAACTTGAGAAGAAGTGGCCCACACCCTCCAGAGCCCCATCATTGTGGTCAAACTAGAAGCCCAGAGAAAGGTAGGTGTAGGAGTCCCACAGACACATGTTGACCATGTGGTTGACAGTGACCTTCACCTCAGTGAAATAATTTTGATGAGTCTGAGAGGTCATGTTAAACCCAAAATATTGTGTTGGCTGGTCCCAGAGACAGAGGACGGCTGAGAAGATGGTTCTGAAAAGACGGTTGTTGGAGCTGGAAGAAGGGACATCTCTGGGTCTGTTTCATCCCAACACTATTAAAGCAAGAGACAGATCTCCAGGACACCCTGGTGAACTGCTAGTTCAGTCATTTTGGAAAAGACTCTGGCAGTTCCTCAAACGTTTAAACACAGAATTACCAGAAGACCCATTAATTTCCCTCCTAGGTATATACCTATTAAGAACTGAACTGTAATTAATTCACTGCCACTACAGACCCAGAAGGGATAGGCCTGAGGAGTAAGGCTGTCTCCTCCTCAGTTACAGAAAGCAGGCCAACCTCCTTGGAACGTTATGAACTGAATTTTGCACCTTCCAAACACATATGTTGAAGCCCTAACCCCCAACATGATTCTATTCAGAGACAAGGTCTTTAACAAAGTAATTAAAATTAAATGAGTTCATAAAAATGAACCCCTAATCTAATTAAACTGTTGTCCTTATAAGAAGAGTAAGAGACACCAGGAGTGTACGTGCACAGAAGGAAGGCCATGTGAGGCTGAGCAAAGAGGCAGCTTTCTCCAAGCCAGGAGAGAGTTCACCAGAAACCAACCCTGCCAGCACCTTGATTTTACAATTCTTGCCTCTAGAAATGAGAAAATATATTGCTGTTGTTTAAGTGACCCAGTCTGTGGCGTTATGGCATGACAACTTGAACAGACTAATATAGTACTCAGAGAGTGAAAAAGATATGTCCACACAAAAATTTGCACACGAATTCTATAGAAGCATTATTCTTAGTAGTCAAAATGTGAAAGCAACCAAAATCTCCATTGACTGACAAATGGATAAACAAAATGTGGTGTATTCCTGCAATGGAATATTGCTTGGCAATAAAAAGAAATGCATACTATGGCATGGATGAGTCTTGTAAACATTGAGTTAAATAAAAGAAACTAGTCACGAAACACCACATTTTGTATGGTCCCATTTATATGAAATCTCCGGAAAAGGGGAATAAATTAGATTAGTTTAGTTGTAGATGTAGTTGCCTACATCAGGGTGACGAATAAAATGAGTGACTGTTTAATGAGTACAGAGTTTCTTTTTGGGGATGATGAAATTATTCTAAACTTGGATTGTTGTGATGGTTGCACAAAATCTGAATATACTGAACATTATTGACCTGTTCATTTTAAATTGGTGAATTTTATGTTATCTGAATCTTATCCAATACAGGATTTTCTTTTTTTTTAATTGATACCCTCCAAGGTCACACTAATTAAGGTTCTGATAGGTCTGGTTCACAGTTAGTATATGTAATAACACTGCTTATTCAGGTATGAATCTGTCTGAAATGGAAACAGCACCTCTGGTTCTTCCTTCTAGTCCTAAAATGTTATGGCAATGCTTCATTTTCCTTTTTTTTTTTATCACTTCCACTCTTCCTTCCTTCCTTCCTTTATCTTCTCTTTGCTTTACCTCTGTTATTGAATAATTTAGTCTTAAAAGCACTGGGTGAGGCCGAACAAGGTAAATGTCTATGTCATGGGAGACATGAGTCTTGTAGAGGAGTGTCAGAGCCCAGGTGAGCTAAGGAGTGTGCCTACATAGCAGGGATGCCTTGGAAAGATTGTCCAAATTCTCCTTGGTTAAGAATTTTTCCATGGTCAGCCTTGCATGAGGTGTCAGAGTCTAAACAGGGTGAGAGGGCATCCCTGTACAAGGGCTACCCCACACAGAATGTCAAGGTCTGAGAAGCATGAGGAGAATGCACACAGAGCAAGTTTTGATGTGAGGATTCAGAGAAAACGCCAAGTAAGGAGTGTGTTCCTGAGGAAGACAGCCTGGTGTGAGATGTCAGAGGCTAAGAAGGGCAAGAAGGATATCCAGGCAAGTGGGACAGTCTGTTGTGGGCAATTAGAATCCAGAAGGTTAAGGAGAGCATTCATGGAAAAGGACAGCCAAGCAAGAGTTCTTGGAGCAGAAGGAGACTAAACAGGGTTTCTATGCAAAAAGGGGGGTGGCCCTGAGCGGAGAGTCAGAGCCTGAGCAAGATAAGGAAGGTGTCTAAATGGAAGGGCTCTGTAATGTGGGGTTTTGAAGCTCAAGAAAGTTGACAAAAACATCTATGTGGAGGATGGTGGTATAGGCATTGGGAGTCAAAAATCAAAGATGAAGAGGTGTCCACAAGGATGATGTGGTGGCAACAGGGATGAAAACTTGTTTATATCCAGGAAAAATTATCAAATAATATGTATATTAAAGATAATGGGAGGGCGCCTGGGTGGCTCAGTTGGTTAAGCGACTGCCTTTGGCTCAGGTCATGATCCAGGAGTCCCTGGATCGAGTCCCACATCGGGCTCCCTGCTTGGCGGAGAGTCTGCTTCTCCCTCTGACCCTCCCCCCTCTCATGTGCCCTCTCTCTCTCATTCTGTCTCAAATAAATAAATAAATAAAAATCTTTAAAAAAAAAAGATAATGGGATCCATATTCTTCAATGTATGAGAAAGGGTTTACAAATACTGAGAGGAAAAACCTAGCATAAACTCTTTTTTGTTACATAGGAATTGGAGGTTTTGGTGTGAGCTTATGTTTTTATCTGTATATGGTATGGGTATAATAAAGGTTATGCAGCATGTATATGGATTATATCACTTCTTAAATTTTAATGTGCTTAAGAATCACCTGGTATGATTTTTAAAATGAGATTCTCAAGCATCATTCCTGGAAATTCAGAAAATAGATTATAATCAAATAGATTTACCTCAGAAATGCAAAGTTGGTTTAACTTTTGAAAATCAACATATTTTCTACATAGAACTAAAGACAAAAAGACTATGTGATTATCTTGGTAGACACACAACAAACATGGAACTAATAAAATGTAATTTCTTTCATGATTAAAAAAAGCAAATGGAATAAAAGGCAATATCACTAATCTGAGTAATGACATTTACAGTTACCCTACAGCTAGGCCAAAACTTTCTTAGAATTGAACTGCAGCTTGACATTTTTCCTTAGAAATCATCCTTCCTTCCTCTTTTCCTTCAAAGTATCAGATTTGTGTTGTGGTCTGAAAGCTATTCCATCTTCTCTGATTCTTCCCTTTCTTCAGTCTCTTTCACCAATAGATCTTTTGCACACCTCATCTCATCTTTATGTTTGATTTTCAGAGGACCTGGATTATGAACATTTAATTCCACAAAACACTGCGTACAAATGTTCATGACCACTGTATTCATGATAACTTCTTTTTTTTAATTTTATTTTATTATGTTAAGCACCATACATTACATCATTAGTTTTTGATGTCATGATAGCTTCTTAATCAAAACAACCCTCATTCCTATTAATAGGAGAACTGGTAAATTATGGTATATATGATGGTAGGCAAGATATTAATATCCCTTATCCTGAGTTTCCTTATCTATAAAATGGAGGGATGACAACAATGTTTCATATGTCATAGGCTTGAAGAAAGATTACATGTGTTTATGAGTGTGAGGTGCTTAATGTAATTCTTAGATTTGGTCATTCCAATATGGTCATACGAATTACCAATTATCATTATGAGAATGATTATACACTATTTTTTTGGCTATTAAACTTTTTGAATTAATTTTCCTTAAAAGACATGTTCATAATTTTTCTTCATGCTTAAAAACTTAGATTGACTTCAAATTTTGATCATGTCAGATTTGACCTCATCATTTTTCTGTTACTGAGAACTTATTTGTGGTCAAAGAGAATATTTGTATGATTTTGATCCTTTTAAATTTGTTGAAAAATTGTAAGGGTCTAACATATTATCTATCCTGGAGAATGTTTCACATTCACTAGAGGGAAATGTGTATTTTTCTCTTGTTGGTCTGTGATCAATAGGTGTCTTTTAAGGTTAGTTGGTTTATATTGCTGTTCATCATTTTTTTTGTTTGTTTGATTGTCTTTAAATACTCTTTGTAGTTGTTCTACCCATTATTGAAAGTAGGGTATTGAAGTCTCCAAATATTACTGTTGAATTATCTGTCTCTCCCTTTATTTCTTTTAGTTTTTGTTTCATTTATTTAGGGACTTTGTTCTTAAGTGGATATATGTTCATAATTGTATTACCATCTTGATGAATTGACTCTTTTATCAATATAAAATGTTCTTCTTTGTCTTTAGTGACAATTTTTGTCTTAAAGTATGTTTTGTCTAATTTTAGTACAACCATTCAAACTGTCTTATGGTTACTGTTTGAACAGTATGTATTTTTCCACCATTTTACTTCCAACTACTTCTTTGAATTTAATGTATGTATCTTATAGACAGCATATAGTTGGATTTTTTAAATCCATTCTGCCGGTAACTATTTTTTGTTTGGAGAGTTTAGCCTATTTATGTATAAGATAGGTACCAATAAGTATATTTGCACCTGCCATTTTCCTATTTGTTTTCTACATGTCTCATGTTGTTATTTATTTTTTGTTGCTATTATTTCTCTCTTCCTCCATATGTGCTTTCTTTTGTGTTACATATTCTCTAATATACTATTTTAAAACTTTTGTTATTATCATTTTACTATTTTTTTATTTATTCTGAGTGATTGCCCTAGGGATTACAATTAACAACTTAAACAACCTACTTCAGATAAAAATCTAGTTAATTTTAATATTACAAAAACTTTATTCCAGTACAGCTTCATACTCCCCCCCACCCACACTTTGTGCTACTTTGATCCTATAAATCACATCTTTATATACATTACAATTCATCAGCATAGTTTTATAATTACTGACTTACACATTTGTCATTTATATTTTTTGTCATTTATATTAAATAGAAGAAAAGATTTACAAACAAAACAATGTGTATATTGTAATTTTTATTACTTTGTATAATTACTTGTACCAATGCATTTATTTCTTCATGTTGAAGTAAGTTATGATCTAGTGCCCTTTCATGTCAGCCTGAAGGACTCCCTTTAATATTTCTTGTAGGGGATGTTTGATAATGATAAAGTCTTGGTTTTAGTATCCGAGAATGAATTTATTTCTCTTTTATTTTGGGGAATGTTTTTGTAAGATATAGAATTCTTGGTTAAGTCTTTTTCAGCACTTTGAAAATGCCATCCCATTGCTTTCTAGTTTCCATGGTTTCTGGTGAAAAGTCAGCCATTAATATTGAGATATGCCAAGAGTTGTACTAAAGCTCAAGTTTGTGGGTTTTTTTTTTTCCCGGCACACAGATTCAGGCCAGTTTTCTGCACTTGCTCACTCGTCCTCTACCAAAACTCACTCTCACCACCATAAGGAGCATATACAAGGAGGTGGACACAGGGTGTATGGGTGAGGTGCACAGAACCCTGGAAGTACCCATCAGCCACTTAGGGTGATCTGCAGGTGAAGTGTCCCCAGTATTTCATGAGCAGCTTCTTGATGAAGTCCACAATATGGTTATTAGGATCCACATCCCTTTAATACCCTCCAAGAGTCCTATCTGCCACTCTCTCAGCCTCTTTGCATCCCCAGCAAACAAGACCAAGGTCTATATGTCTGTTACTTGATGAAGGGTAGGCAAAACTCTTCTCACATTCCTTGGAATATGGTGCCAGATCCCATAGCTCCCACAAAGGTACTTATGTCTGTGGGTGGATGCCAGATTGTTGTTGTCAAAGTGGGGATACATTGAGTAACGTTTTAATCAGACATTTTGCTGACATCAGCCCCACATCATCCCTTTTCTTCTTGAATAAATGCTCCTACTATTGTTGTAGGTAGGCCTTTGGTCAATTTCCAGAGTTCTGAAAAAGTTGATTTAGACTATTTCTGTTCTCAATGTTTCTAAGGAAGCAAGAATTTTCAGAAGTCCTTCCCTCACTATTCCAAAAGTGCTTCTCCTCTTTGTTTTTAATATAGTTTATGGTCATCCATCGTCTAGACTTAAAAATTTTAAACTTAAAATATTTTTGCAGAATATCTATACCAATAAAATGAATAAACTTTTAGAAATGTAAACTTGATAAAGGTATCCCTTATTATTTAAGCTCTTCAAATTCTCAGGTCATATCTTTCTGAATAAAAATCAAAGATCTTACAACATCTAACTCTAAATTCACTATTTTCACATCTTTCCATACCTCCATTGTATGTGTACATTCCACTTTAAACCACTTTTTACATAGTATGTGATTATTTTTGCCATCTTTTCCTGCACTATTTTGATGGCTGGGATTACAGAATTTCAATTTTTTAAACCCTTTGCTTAGAAAAATGCCTGCCACATAGTATGAACTACTTGAATACATACTTGCTAAATAATTGGGTGAGACAGTTAAGAATCATAGACAAGGAAGTTTGGAGAAGGAAGATATTAATAGGGGGATCATGATGCTAGCTGTTTTTAATCAGAGAAAAATACTTTTGGATGATTTTCCTTTCTTCCTTCTCCAGCAAATGATAAATGGCTTTTTTCCTTTTTCTTCCCTGGTAAGGAAAATCCCCTTAGCTTATAATGCCTCCAAGTGCACTAAGAGTTAATGGTTCAGAGCTCAAAGGAAAAGACTTGGCATGGGCAAGGTTGGGAGGAGAATTATGCAGCCAAAATATTTCTCTTCATTTTTTCCTCCAACTCTGGGAAGGGAGAAAACATAAAACTGAATATTATACTAAGCATTAAACAAGCATAATATTCTCACTCTATGATTAAAGGATAGTGGTGGTATTGTGATGATGTCAAGTATGATAAAATAAAATAAATTATAAGAAGTAATCCTGTTTGTAGGAAGTTATACTGGTTGACATGTCATATCTTTTCCATTTGTAGTTTCCCTACGTTTCTGATTTGTTTCCAACAAAAATCAGTGTTGGTAAGAGGAATAAAAACCTAAGCATGGGAAGAAGTTGATGGATAGCTTTGTGTGGTGTGCATGGAAAAATCCTCTTCAGGAAAGAATCCAAATTACTAACTGGAAAAGGGTGGGAAGAATAACTCATGTCACTAAAAAAAAATTTATGAAAAATCAAAAGGTCAGAACTTTGGATATTTGTAAGTTAAGGTGTATTTTGACTTATCCTAGGGAGATTCAAAAACTACAACTGAACTGAATTACTTCCAGTGAAATTACTTGGCTCAAATAATTTCCTATTTCATTACCTTGCTTGCCATGTGGACAAGTGAAATAGACCAGCGCAACTAGTGAGCCAAATTACACAATATTTTCAGGAGACCTTGAATCATTATAGTGTAAACTATATTGCATCCATATTTCTCTTCATGTACAATTATTATAATCAACAATTAGGTATTCAAAGTAACCAAAACTTATCTTAAACTTTTTTACACTCTTTCTTCTGTATTTAGAAATGTAGTATAATTTCCTGTACAAGAAGAGACATTTATGTGTGACAGATAGAAATTCTATTGATTAGTTTAAAATCCAGAATTAAAAAACTACAGATAATAAAAGTTGGCTTTTCTATCACTTTATTTAAGATACTTATAATTGATTAAAATAATTAATACTAATGCATTACTTTGGGCGAGTTATTATCTATTAGTTATCTTGTAGTTAGGAAAACAAATGTGCTAAAAACATTAATCTGAAATATATTGCATTCCTCTTTCCTTTGGTATCCCAGTTATAAATACAATATATAATTATTTTATATGATATGACATATATCTTTTTAGTTCAGGTTATTTCCCTTGAATGTTATATCTATATATACACACATATATACATATATACCTTTTCAATTTGCAACTATAATATATATTGTTAAACATAAATGCTCAATGAAGAAAGTATGATAAAGCCACAACTAGAGGTAAGGTAGCTTTTTAACAAAAATATGCTTTTATGGTTTTTCCTTTGTGTAGATTATCATACCAAAATAATGTTATACAAACTCCTTATAACCTTTTATTAACTTAAAGTATTCATAACATTTTTCTAAGTGTTTCTAGCTGTGTGAACATGGAAAGTAAATTAAGGTTTGTGTAACTCACTTTCCTCACTATAAAGGGGGACTAGTAATACTTTTCATATAGATGGGGAAGGGTTAGCAATTTTGTATTTTTTTATATTATTATAGTAATTATACTATTTTTATATTATTCTTTTTTGTCCCAGTACTTAAAATATTCTACCTTGTCCCCAGAGGCAAAATTGCTAACCTTTCCCCATCTATATGAAAAGTATTACTAGTCCCCCTTTATAGTGAGGAAAGTGAGTTACACAAACCTTAATTTACTTTCCATGTTCACACAGCTAGCAAAAGTCAAGCTGAAGTTAGAACACGAGAATGTTTGGCTTCATGTTCAGTCCACCTCTATTCTTCCCTTTCCTATACATATTTTTGATCAGGGATTTAACAATGAGAAGATCCCCTCCCACAAGAAAAGGAAATGAGTATTTCTGATCCCTTGCAGCTTAATGCCTATTGGTCTTCAAATCAAACAGCATGCCATTGTTGACTGAAAATAGAGTTGTATTTCTTTCCCATAGCACTGTAGATAAACATAAAGACAAGGGCTGTCAGAAAAGGAAATAGCTGTCTTAGGGAGGACTCTTGGCCTGGGGATAGAGCAGGGGATGACAGTTGTCAACCAAGTAATAGAGCAGAAGAACTCCCAAAGAGAAAGGTTATGGATTAAAAATAAATAAACAAATCATAATAGAAGGCAAGTAGTGGTTGAAATAGCAGTCAGCATCGGGACATTCTGGTCAGATGTTAAGATGGGGAATGAACTCAAAAGTAGTTTTAGAAAGACAGCTTTTCTAGGACAGATTAATGTTTGGAATAGGTGGGAGTTTAAATCCTTAGGTTACAAGAATTAGATTAAAAAGGTAGAACTCGAGTTGGTTTTAGTTTTAGAAAGGGGAGCAATCAAAGAAAAGACATATTACTGCCCTAGATGATGGCTACAGTAGTGGCTAAGATTATAAAAACAACATTAAGACTTAGGGGCACGTATCTAGGGTATTGTTAGAATGCAAGCAGAGAGAAGCCCCAGGGTACAGCAGGACTGAGTTAACTTCTCTGGTTTCTTTCTCCTTATATCATTAATGACCGACCTCAGGATTGGTTCTGTACCCAGGAAATGCCTGAATATACAGATGTCCCCTGAGTCATCTTAGCTATATGAAGGGAGGATGATGTATCCAAAAATTAGACAGATCACTACAATAAACAGGAACAACAGAAAAAAAAAGAAGAAGAAAATTAAGATTTTGAGAAACACCCATGGGGCTTTTCTTCCTTTCTTAAATTTCTGAATGACTAATTTTTCCCTGGACACCATGAACATCAATTACTCATACCAAAACTGCTTAGAACATTTTTTTTCATTTTTTAAAACATTTTTCAATCATTAGTCCCAGTTTATATAAGCAGATTTTAGATATAGCTCCTCTGAGCTTTCTTATGTTATGATATACAGGATGCCGTATGTTTGAATCAGGTGAATTTCCATTTGTTTTATGTTCAGGCCCCCCAGGATCTTGTTCTATAATATTGAAGAAAAGCAACTTGTTTCCATAGAGGCTTCGTGTAAGTTATGGTAAGTTATGGCATTCTCATAAATGTTGACTTGGGCTACCCTAGACAAGAAGTAAAAAGAGATACTCCACAGAATAGTCAGCAATAGTGGATAAGAAATCTCCAGTTAGATCCGAGAGGGAGAGTGCGGCATGTATTACAGCAAAGTGATTTACTAGCTGTGTGTGATCTAGTGAAG
Source organism: Eumetopias jubatus (assembly GCF_037043125.1). Classification (NCBI taxonomy): domain Eukaryota; kingdom Metazoa; phylum Chordata; class Mammalia; order Carnivora; family Otariidae; genus Eumetopias; species Eumetopias jubatus. Next base: position 50,006,083 of record NW_028274820.1, on the reverse strand, counting down.
TTCCTTAACTTCTCCGCATCTCTGATATTTATTTGTAAAATGAATATATAACTAAAGGGCCTATTTCAAAAGCTATTATGACACTTATAGGAATGAATATATGTAAAGTGCTTTGAACAGAACATTGCAATCATAGTGATTATACTTATATACTATATTATACATTATAAATATTATGTTATTATTATTGTTACTTGTGGTTGGTGACACACTATACAGGTTTTGGCAGTAAGTAATCCTAGCATGGCCAAACCAGAAGTGTGCCCATTTTCTGCTCATGTAACTAGAATTTACAGAAACTAAACTGAGACTGTTGAAACTCATTGACTAGTCTGTACTAAAAATTACTTATAGGTAGTTAAGTCATATAACTGACATTTTGATGAACCTAATACCAGTTTGATTAATACCAGCCTTGAACAAGAGGGCTCCTACTATGCCTTCTGTAATGTAAATGTTCTCCTGACATAACCTCCTTTGCCACATTATGCAAAGTGTGGACTACACAGATCCAAGGATATCTCAAGTTTGATCTAATCAGGGTAGGAATTAGGTTTTGGCTCTTATTCTCAGGACATCATATTTGACATCAGTTTTTCTCATAGTTGTGTCATACTTCCACTCATATTGTTTAAATTTAGGGTGAACCAAACCCCTATGCTGCCCCAATATTTTGCAACCTTTTGAATTGATAGGCAAGATGAACACCACTTCTTTGCTTCCTATTAAACTACCTATTTTACTTGTATTGCTTCCAGTTAAAAAGTGACCTCATGCTTGCTGACACATGTTCAGTGATTGTACAAGAAATGTTGATATTTTGTCTTTCGTGCGTCGTCAGTTTCCTTTTCTCACTCTCTCGCACTTCCACCCTCCAATGTCTTTGAAGCCACTGTCCATTTGACATGAAAAATGTACTTATAGTCTTGTGGCTAATTATTTCAAGGAGAGGTGAAAAAAAATCTTGAATATGGCATGATGAACTCCATCTGCTTCAGCTAAAGCAACTGCACACTTCAGAATTTCTTTGCAATGACAACTTTTCAGCAATTTACTTTCGCTAAACATTGCATTCTGTTCCTCCAATGCTGTCCTGCTCTTTGACTATCTCATCAGAGAATTAACCCTATCTCACAGCATATTTTTAAAAATCATAAACTTTGCCTGTGAAATTTTGTGAAACTGAATTGTCTTTGTTAGTTTAACCAAATTATTATCACCTCTCATGTCATTACTCAGGTCTTTCCCTTCTGGCTCTCTCACTTTCCAACACAAAAGTGAATAATCCCCCAGTGGTTGACAGTCTCATCCAAGACTTGAAGTAAAGAGCTATAGCTGGGGCTTGAGGCCAGACTGAGGAGAACTACTGGTATCATTGGTATATGATTATTATCTCTGCTACTCTGCTTCCTATCAGGAATGTTTCTCCTGTTGCCATCAGACAGGATTATTTGAAGTAAAACTCTTAAAGAGTTTTGCGACTAACCCCAAGGCTGGGACTGCATCCTACATGTGCTACCTAGTATTTATATAATCTTAGATAGGTTATTTAGACCCTTTACCTCAGATTTCTCATGTTAATGAGGATAATTAATACTGGATTATTCCTGGTAGGGTTGTAATAAGGATCGATCGAGATAATTTAAAGTGTTCCATATAATGCCTGACACATAGAAATATCAATAAATAATAACTATTTTTATTTTCAAAAATAAGCACTCTTCAAAAGTCTTTGTGAAACTAGTGATTTAGATTAAATTATCTTGTATTAGGATACTATTAAACATTAAAGAACTGGAATTAGTTAATGTCTAGAAGTAAATAGAACTTTAAGAATAAATATATGACTTTATAACCTTTTTTGCTTACACCCTAAAGTTAAAGCACCTGAGGAAAAAAAGACAAAATAGCAATAATATTATTTAATTTTTACTAGGTCCAAGAACTAAAAAAGATGGCAACTGCCCAGGTCAGAATGCATTCACTTCTTGGTGATCTGTTCCACTACATTATTGTTGCATTTTCTGAATTTTTATACATATTCTTTTTTTTAAATTTTTTATTGTTATGTTAATCACCATACATTACATCATAAGTTTTTGATGTGGTGTTCCATGATTCATTGTTTGTGCATAACACCCAGTGCTCCATGCAGAACGTGCCCTCTTTAATACCCATCACCAGGCTAACCCATCCTCCCACCCCCCTCCCCTCTAGAACCCTCAGTTTGTTTTTCAGAGTCCATCGTCTCTCATGGTTCGTCTCCCCCTCCGATTTACCCCCCCTTCATTCTTCCCCTCCTGCTATCTTCTTCTTCTTTTTTTTTTCTTAACATAATTGCATTATTTGTGTCAGAGGTACAGATCTGTGATTCAACAGTCTTGCACAATTCACAGCACTCACCATAGCACATACCCTCCCCAATGTCTATCACCGAGCCAACCCATCCCTCCCACCCTACCCCCAGTCCAGGAACACCGAGTTTGTTTCCTGAGATTAAAAATTCCTCATATCAGTGAGGTCATATGATACATGTCTTTCTCTGATTGACTTATTTCACTCAGCATAACACCCTCCAGTTCCATCCACATAGTTGCAAATGGCAAGTTATCATTTCTTTTGATGGCTGTATAATATTCCATTTTATATATATAATACCAGTTCTTCTTTATCCATTCATCTCTCGATGGACAACTTGGCTCTTTCCACAGTTTGGCTATTGTAGACATTGCTGCTATAAACATTGGGGTACAGGTACCCCTTCGGATTCCTACATTTGTATCTTTGTGGTAAATACCCAGTAGTGCAATTGCTGGATCATACAGTAGCTCTATTTTCAACTTTTTGAGGAACCTCCATACTGTTTTCCAGAGTGGTTGCACCAGCTTGCATTCCCACCAACAGTATAGGACGGTTCCCCTTTCTCCGCATCCCCACCAACATCTCTCGTTTTCTGACTTGTTAATTTTAGCCATTCTGACTGGTGTGAGGTGGTATCTCATGGAGGTTTTGATTTGGATTTCCCTGATGCCGAGCGATGTTGAGCACTTTTTCATGTGTCTGTTGGCCATTTGGATATCTTCTTTGGAAAAATGTCTGTTCAGTCTTCTGCCCATTTCTTGATTGGATTATTTGTTCTTTGGGGGTTGAGTTTGATAAGTTCTTTATAGATTTTGGATACTAGCCCTTTATCTGATATGTCATTTGCAAATGCCTTCTCCTATTCTGTCAGTTGTCTTGGTTTTGTTGACTGTTTCTTTTGCTGTGCAAAAGCTTTTTATCTTCATGAGGTCCCAATAGTTCATTTTTGCCCTTGCCTTTGGTGATGTTTCTAGGAAGAAGCTGCTGCAGCTGAGGTCGAAGAGGTTGCTGCCTGTGTTCCCCTTTAGGATTTTGATGGACTCTTGTCTCACATTGAGGTCTTTCAACCATTTGGAGTCTAGTTTTGTGTGTGGTGTAAGGAAATGATCCAGTTTCATTCTTCTGCATGTGGCTGTCCAATTTGCCCAACACCATTTGTTGAAGAGACTGTCTTTTTGCCATTGGACATTCTTTCCTGCTTTGTCGAAGATGAGTTGACCATAGAGTTGAGGGTCCTTTCTGGGCTCTATGTTCTGTTCCATTGATCTATGTGTCTGTTTTTGTGCCAGTACCATACTGTCTTGATGATGACAGCTTTGTAATACAGCTGGAAGTCCGGAATTGTGATGCCGCCTGCTTTGCTTTTCTTTTTGAACATTCCTCTTGCTATTCGGGGTCTTTTCTGGTTCCATACAAATTGTAGGATTATTTGTTCCATTTCTTTGAAAAAAGTGGATGGTATTTTGATGGGGATTGCATTGAATGTGTAGATTGCTCTAGGTAGCATTGACATCTTCACAATATTTGTTCTTCCAATCCATGAGCATGGAACGTTTTTCCATTTCTTTGTGTCTTTCTCAATTTCTTTCATGAGTATTTTATAGTTTTCTGAGTACAGACCCTTTGCCTCTTTGGTTAGATATATTGCTAGGTATCTTATAGTTTTGGGTAAAATTGTAAATGGGATCGACTCCTTAATTTGTCTCTCTTCTGTCTTGTTGTTGGTGTATAGGAATGCCACTGATTTCTGTGCATTGATTTTATATCCTGCCACTTTACTGAATTCCTGTATGAGCTCTAGCTGTTTTGGGGTGGAGTCTTTTGGGTTTTCCACATACAGTATCATATCATCTGCAAAGAGTGAGAGTTTGACTTCTTCTTTGCCGATTTGGATGCCTTTGATTTCTTTTTCTTGTCTGATTGCTGTGGCTAGGACTTCTAGTAATATGTTGAATAGCAGTGGTGATAGTGGACATCCCTGCCATGTTCCTGACCTTAGGGGGAAAGCTCTGTTTTTCCCCATTGAGAATGATATTCGCTGTGGGTTTTTCATAAATGGCTTTTATGATATCAAGGTATGTACCCTCTATCCCTATACTCGGAAGAGTTTTGATCAAGAAAGGATGCTGTACTTTGTCAAATGCTTTTTCTGCATCTACTGAGAGGAGCATATGATTCTTGTTCTTTCTTTTGTTAATGTATTGTATCACATTGATTGATTTGCAGATGTTGAACCAACCTTGCAGCCCAGGGATAAATCCCACTTGGTCGTGGTGAATAATCCTTTTAATGTACTGTTGGATCCTATTGGCTAGTATTTTGGTGAGAATTTTGCATCCATGTTCATCAAGGACATTGGTCTGCAATTCTCCTTTTTGATGGGGTCTTTGTCTGATTTGGGGATCAAGGTAATGGTGGCCTCATAAAACGAGTTTGGAAGTTGCCTTCCATTTCTATTTTTTGGAACAGTTTCTGGAGAATAGGTATTAATTCTTTGTTAAATGTTTGGTAGAATTCCCCTGGCAAGCCATCTGGCCCTGGACTTTTGTTTGTTGGGAGATTTTTGATGACTGCTTCAATTTCCTTCGTGGCTATAGGTCTGTTCAGGTTTTCTATTTCTTCCTGGTTCAGTTTTCGTAGTTGATACATCTCTAGGAATGCATCCATTTCTTCCAGGTTATCTAATTTGCTGGCATATAGTTGCTCATAATATGTTCTTATATTTGTGTGTATTTCTTTGATGTTGGTTGTGATCTCTCCTCTTTCATTCATGATTTTGTTGATTTGGGTCCTTTCTCTTTTCTTTTTGATAAGTCTGCCCAGGCGTTTACCAATCTTTTTAATTCTTTCCAGGAACCAGCTCCTAGTTTCGTTGATCTGTTATACTGTTCTTTTGGTTTCTATTTCATTGATTTCTGCTCTGAATTTTATTATTTCTCTTCTCCTGCTGGGTTTAGGCTTTAATTGCTGTTTTTTCTCTAACTCCTTTAGGTGTAAGGTTAGGTTGTGTATTTGGGACCTTTCTTATTTCTTGAGAAAGGCTTGCATTGCTATATACTTTCCTCTTAGGACTGCCTTTGCTGCATCCCAGAGATTTTGAACAGTTGTGTTTTCATTTTCTTTGGTTTCCATGAATTTTTTAATTCTTCTTTAATTTCCTGGTTGACCCATTCATTCTTTAGTAGGATGCTCTTTAGCCTCCATGTATTTGAGTTCTTTCCAAATTTCCTCTTGTGATTGAGTTCTAGTTTCAAAGCATTGTGGTCCAAAAATATGCAGGGAATGATCCCAATCTTTTAGTACCAGTGGAGACCTGATTTGTGACCTAAGATGTGATCTATTCTGGAGAATGTTCCATGGGCACTAGAGAAGAATGTGTATTCTGTTGCTTTGGGATGGAATGTTCTGAATATATCTGTGAAGCCTCTTTGGTCCAGTGTGTCATTTAAAGTCTTTATTTCCTTGTTGAAATTTTGCTTAGATGATCTGTCCATTTCAGTCAGGGGGGTGTTAAAGTCCCCCACTATTATTGTATTGTGGTCAATGTGTTTCTTTGCTTTTGTTATTAATTGCCTTACATAATTGGCTGCTCCCATGTCAGGGGCATAGATATCTACAATTGTTAGATCTTCTTGTTGGATAGACCCTTTAAGTAGGATATAGTGTCCTTCCTCATCTCTTATTACAGTCTTTGGTTTAAAATCTAATTTGTCTGATATAAGGATTGCCACCCCAGCTTTCTTTTGGTGTCCATTAGCATGGTAAATTGTTTTCCAGCCCCTCACTTTCAATCTGGAGGTGTCTTTGGGTCTAAAATGAGTCTCTTGCAGACAGCATATCGATGGGTCTTGTTTTTTAATCCAACCTGATAGCCTGTGTCTTTTGATTGGGGCATTGAGCCCATTTACCTTCAGGGTAAGTCTTGAAAGATAGGAATTTAGTGCCGTTGTATTGCCTGTAAGGTGACCGTTACCGTATATTGTCTCTGTTCCTTTCTGGTCTATGCTGCTTTTAGGCTCTCTCTTAGCTTAGAGGACCCCTTTCAATATTTCTTGTAGGGCTGGTTTTGTGTTTGCAAATTCCTTTAGTTTTTGTTTGTCCTGAAAGCTTTTTATCTCTCCTTCAATTTTCAATGACAGCCTAGCTGGATACAGTATTCTTGGCTGCACATTTTTCTCATTTAGTGTTCTGAATATATCATGCCAGTCCCTTCTGGCCTGCCGGGTCTCTGTGGATAGGTGTGTTGCCAATCTAATGTTTCTACCATTGTAGGTTACATATCTCTTCTCCCGAGCTGCTTTCAGGATTTTCTCTATGTCTCTGAGACTCATAAGTTTTACTATTAGATGTTGGGGTGTTGACCTATTTTTATTGATTTTGAGAGGGGTTCTCTGTGCCTCCTGGATTTTGATGCCTGTTTCCTTCCCCACATTAGGGAAGTTCTCTGTTATAATTTGCTCCAATATACCTTCTGCCCGCTCTCTTTTTCTTCTGGGATCCCAATTATTCTAATGTTGTTTCGTCTTATGGTATTGCTTATCCCTCGAATTCTGCCCTTGTGATCCAGTAGTTGTTTATCTCTCTTTTTCTCATCTTCTTTATTTTCCATCATTTGGTCTTCTATATTGCTGATTTGCTCTTCTGCTTCATTTATCCTAGAAGTTAGTGCCCCCATTTTTGATTGCATCTCATTAATAGCCTTTTTGATTTTGACTTTGTTAGATTTTAGTTCTTTTATTTCTCCAGAAAGGGTGTCTCTAATAACTTCCATGCTTTTTTCAAGCCCAGCTAGTACCTTTAAAATTCTGAACTCTAGGTCTGACATCGTACTAATGTCCGTATTGAGTAGGTCCCTGGCAGATGGTACTACCTCTTGTTCTTTTTGTTGAGGTGATTTTTTCCATCTTGTCATTTTGTCCAGAGGAGAATAGATGAATGAGAGAACAAAATGCTAACAGGGTAACAATGTCCCTAGAAAATATGCTCTAAACAAATCAGAAAAGACCTGAAACCAGGGGAAAAGAAAGGGAAAGAAAGAAAAAAGAAAGAGAAAAAAGAAAAAGAAAAAGATAAAAACAGAACAAAACAAAAAAAACTGAATATGATCAAATATGGTCAGGCTGGTGCATAGATCATTGTCACACACTAGATTTTGGGTGTATTTTGGTCTGTTAGATGAAAGTGGCTCCCAAAATTTTAAAGAATGAAAGACTTATATATGTACAAAATAAGGGTTGATTAGATGAAGGGATGGAATATGACTGGAAAGATGAAAATTATAGAAAACTTTATAAAAGGAATTGATAAAATAAGCAGTTGGTTGAAAAAAGAAAGAAGAGGATTTAAAAAAAAAGAAAGAGGGCGCCTGGGTGGCTCAGTTGGTTAAGCAACTGCCTTCGGCTCAGGTCATGATCCCGGAGTCCCGAGATCGAGTCCCACATCGGGCTCCCGGCTCAGCGGGGAGCCTGCTTCTCCCTCTGACCCTTTCCCCTCTCATGCTCTTTCTCTCTCTCTCTCAAATAAATAAATAAAATATTAAAAAAAAAAGAAAGAAAGAAAAAGGGGGAAGAGAATGTGATCAGGGAGGAGACTAGAACAAAGCCATACAGTAGAGATTTAGGGTATATTTTGATCTGTTAGAAGAAAGTGTATCTCAAAATTTTAAAGGGAGTACAACTTATATATATATGCCAAAAAAAAGGGTAACTACTATGAAGGGATAGAATATGACTCTATAAAAATGAAAAATAAAAATGTTTTTTTAAAAAATGTATTGATAAGATGTTGTTTGAAAAAGGGAAAAAGAAAAATACAAAAAAAAAGAGTTAATAAAATTAACTTTGAAAGATTAAAGAATCATGGTAGAAAAGCCATGAATTCTATGTGCAGTATTCCCCTAGCACTGGAGTTCTGCCTTTCTCATTGATCAGTAAACTTGGTCTTGGCTGGCTGTTCATGCTGATCTTCTGGGGGAGGGGCCTGTTGCCATGGTTCCCAAATATCTTTGCAGGAGGCGGAATTGCCCCGCCCTTGTCGGTCCGGGCTAAGCAATCTGCTCGGGTTTGCTCTCTCGAGCTTTTGTTCCCTGCAAGCTCTCGGTACAGCTTTGGAGGATGACAGTGAAAATGGCGGCCTCCCAATCTCTGCCTTGGAGGAGCCGAGAACTTGGGGCCCCGCTCCTCAGTGCGCCCCCAGAGAAAAGCAGTCAGTCACTACCGTGTCCCCGGTCTCCGGCCGCACTCCGTGCTCACCCGGCCTGTGACCGAGCGTTTCTATCTCTGGCACCTGACCCCGTGTGGAGTCTCCAAACCCAGCAGATCCCTGCGGTGCGTTCCCGCGCTGCTCCTCCCAGGGGAGGAAGGGGAGTCTCCCCGGCTCTGCCGCTTGTTGGGTCCCTGCTGGAGGAGCAGTGGCCCGACTGGGCCGCGCGGATCACAGTTTATGGCAACCCCGAGCTGAGAGCCCGCGCCTCGGCTCCATCTCTGCAGCCGGCTTCCCCGCTCCAATACCTGGGAGCTCTGCCGCACTCAGGCACCCCAGTCTTTCTGTGACCCCGAGGGTCCTGAGACCACACTGTCCCGCGAGGGTTCCACCCCCTGCTTAGCCACTGCAGTGACGTCCCTCAGCAGAGCCAACTTCTAAAAGTTCCGATTTTGTGCTCCGCGGCTCTAGCACTTGCCAGAAGCAGCCAACGGAGGCCCCCTCCCCCGCCGTCTATCCTCCCGAATATCGCCTCAGATTCACTTCTCCACACGTCCTACCTTCCAGAAAGTGGTCGCTTTTCTGTTCAGAGAGTTGTTGCTATTCTTTTCTTCGATCTCCTGTTGAGTTCGTAGGTGTTCAGAATGGTTTGATCCCTACCCAGCTGAATTCCTGAGACCAGACGAAATCCAGGTCTCCTACTCCTCCGCCATCTTGCTCCGCCCCATCTGAATTTTTATACATATTCTATACCTAATAATTTGGTAGTAAAGTATTACACTCATGAGTTGTTTTGTTTTTATAATTGCTCCACATATTATATTTCCCTGTGTTATTTAATATAGCCCCAGTGACCTGGTTAAGATCTTTTGGAAGACAGGTGTGTATCTTAAGTTTTAAAGCAGGACACCCTCACCTCCTCATCTTATATGTGGAGATTATGTAAACCACTACTGATTTACTTATTCTTGTCACTCCATAGTTTGAGAATATTGATTACATGGTAGACCTGGATCTCTCTTCAGGGAAGGACTTGTTGCCAGTGTGACTGGGAGTGCTGTTGATGAACAGTGTTTAGCTGTCAACAATTGTAGGGATGCCTTGAATACAGAGAATTGCCTTACCCAAGGTCATGATCCTTCCTAGAGTGGCCTACCTTCTCTTTGAGGCATCCCTGACCACCCTAACTAAAATTGCAACTTATTTTCCCCATAGCACTACCCATGCCCTTCTGTTTATTTCTCTCTATAGCATTGCTATATGACAGCCTTGATATTTTATTTATGTGTTATTGTTTTTCTTTCCCCCATTAGAATGTCAGCTCAAGGAAGGCAACATTTGAAGGTTATTTTGTATCCCAAGTTCTCAGAAAAGTACTTGAAACATAATACTTGCTCAATGATTGTTTATTACATAGTTATGAACTCTAGAGTGAATATACTACCCTATGTTGAGAGAGAAGGGTGAAACAGACAATATTCGATAAAATAAACAAAAGCTGTGCTTATATTTTGAATTTTCTCCTAGCTCAGATTCAGTAATAAAAGATGCTTGTCTATAATAGTGAATCTCTACTTTGTTTTCCCCTTGGTTATTGATCCATGAATGTTTACTTAGCCAAAATCTAGGAGGACAGAAAATATGCGTGGCAGTCATTATAGCTCCTTTTTAGCTATCTCTATCATTTACAAAAATGTGTCCACTTTCTGCTTCCTAAATTAGGCTTCTAATCTTCTTATACATATTTGACTCTCTGTTATCTCACAATGTGACTTCACACTCAGAACTCCCTTTTTAAATAAAGACCATTTTTTTCCAATAGGTTTTTCATTCAAAGCCTCTCCAAGACACAGCTTTATAAATTCTCCTCTCTATCCCTGCTCTCACTACCAGGCATAGCAAATTATTAGCAAATGAGACTCTGCCTCTCTGTCCAATCAGACTTCTAGGTCATTGATCCCAGAATGTGCCCAGCAAAGTGTTCCCTGACTTCTGGGAGTGGGAGTTAATTTAAAATATTCTTGTAAAAAATTTTTATCAGGGTATATTTTACATATAAAATACATCCATTTCAAGTATGCAGTATAGTGATTACTAATTTAATGAGTGGTGTAACCATCACCATAAATCTGTTTTAGACTGTTTTTATTCCTCCAATAAGATTGCTTTTTCCCATTTACAGTTAATCTCCATTCTTATTTCCAGCTTCAGGCAACCATTTCTGGAAACATTTCTCTAAAAAGTTTGCTTTTTCTAGATATTTCCTAAAAATAGAATTATACCATCTGTAGGGTCTTGTGCCTGGCTTCTCTCACCTAGCATAATGTCTTGAAGTGCATCCATGACATCACATATGTCAATAGTTTCTATTGCTCAATAGCATTTCATTGTATGTATATGCCACATTTCATCTCTCCATCTATTTTGTCTATCCAATGGATGGGCAGCTTTTCAATTTTCAGGTATGATGAATAAGATAACTATGAACATGTCCTTGTGGGGATATATGTTCTCGGTTCTCTTGTGCAGATATTTAGCAGTGAAATTGCTCAATCATATGGTAGTTTTATGTTTAACTTCTTGAGAAACTGCCAAACACTGTCCAAAGTGGCTGTGCCAGTTCCATTCTCACAGCGTGCTTCTCCACATTCCCATCAACATTTGTAATTGTCTGTCTTATTTATTGTAGTCATCCTTGCAGATGTGAAATGATACCTTCCTGTGGGTTTAAACTGCATTGTTGTGGGCAGAGAGATGGGATAAGCCAAGTTAAACATCAAAGACCCTGCTGTTTTTACTGATGTTCACTAGTTTTTTCTAGAATGATCACTATGCAGGTTGTGAGAAGCCTTTGGTTAATTTCTAGAGTTCTGAAAGAATTGATTTTGCTGATACTGTGTTGCTTTTGTGGAGATTTACCAAGTTCTTACTCTACGGTACCACAAGTCCTGTCTCAAGTCTAAAATATTGTTGTGATGAGTTTTAACCTTATAAAATCTATCCTTATTTAGTGATTTCTTATTTTCCCTTTTATATTATATTATTATCATTTATTATATTTATATTATTTATACTATTTTATATTATTTAACTTCTCAAAATTTAAAAAATTTAAATTTAAATTAAATTTAAATTTCTCTTCATTGTCTAGCCACCATGTGTTAAATACTAGTTTTCTTTTCCACTTGCATGTCATTACTCTTTATCAGTATTTTTTATGATATAAGTATTTTTCTAGTTTCTATTTTTGTTAAAAATGACACACTTATTTATACATTTTTTTAAATAAAGAAAAGTTAGAAGAGCAAATAATAGCCCACTGAAATGTTGAAATGCCACTCAAATAATGTTATCTGTATACTACATTACTTATCTATTTCCCTATTTACTTATGTTTCTGAAGTTTCATGTAGATGTAATTTTTACATGATCACACTGGCCAGT